>NC_053023.1:130209116-130509116 GCF_003073215.2 Triticum urartu | reverse complement strand
GGCGTTAATCTGTTTTTAACTTAATACTCTAGATGCATGCTGGATAGCGGTCGATGAGTGGAGTAATAGTAGTAGATGCAGGCAGGAGTCGGTCTACTTGTCTCGGACGTGATGCCTATATACATGATCATACCTAGATATTCTCATAACTATGCCCAATTCTGTCAATTGCTCAACAGTAATTTGTTCACCCACCGTAGAATACCTATGCTCTCGATAGAAGCCACTACTGAAACCTATGGCCCCCGGGTCTATCTTTATCATATTAATCTCCTACTACTTAGTTATTTCCTTTGCTCTTTACTTTGCCTTTATTTTACTTTGCATCTTTATCACAAAAATACCAAAAATATTATCTTATCATATCTATCAGATCTCACTCTCGTAAGTGGCCGTGTAGGGATTGACAACCCCTATTCACGTTGGTTGCGAGGATTTGTTTGTTTTGTGCAGGTACGAGGGACTCGCGCGTAGCCTCCTACTGGATTGATACCTTGGTTCTCAAAAACTGAGGGAAATACTTACGCTACTTTGCTGCATCATCCCTTCCTCTTCGGGGAAAACCAACGCAGTGCTCAAGAGGTAGCAAGAAGGATTTCTGGCGCCGTTGCCGGGGAGGTCTACGCAAAAGTCAACATACCAACTACCCATCACATACCCTTATCTCCCGCATTACATTATTTTCCACTTGCCTCTCGTTTTCCTCTCCCCCACTTCACCCTTGCTATTTTATTCGCCCTCTCTCTCTATCCTCCCTCTCTTTCTCTATTTGCCTCTATTTGCCCGCTTGCTTTTTGTTTGCTTGTGTGTTAATTCATTTGCTTGTCACGATGGCTCAAGATAATACTAAATTATGTGACTTCACCAATACCAACAACAATGATTTTATTAGAACTCCGATTGCTCCTCTTACCGATGCTGAATCTTGTGAAATTAATACTGCTTTGCTGAATCTTGTCATGAAAGATCCGTTTTCCGGCCTTCCTAGTGAAGATGCCGCAACCCATCTAAATAGCTTCGTTTATTTGTGTGATATGGAAAAGAAGAAAGATGTGGATAATGATATTGTTAAATTGAAGCTATTTCCTTTTTCACTTAGAGATCGTGCTAAAGCTTGGTTTTCGTCTTTGCCTAAAAATAGTATCGGTTCATGGAATAAGTGCAAAGATGCTTTTATCTCTAAGTATTTTCCTCCCGCTAAAATTGCCAAGCTTATGTATGTTCCTAAGAACAAGGGTGAATCCTCTAGTAAGGAAACTGCGGATCTCAAATCTATAAGTGTTCATCCCAATCTTTTTGCTATCATTAAGGAACCATTTGTTACAAATGATTTTTTCAATCTTGTGCCTAAAAATTTGATAATAAATAAAAATAAAGAAATTCCTAAAGATGGTAGATGCCTCATTGAAGAATTGCCTACCAATGATGGCAATACCTAGATCTATCCTTGCTTGATATGCCTAGCTAGGGGCGTTAAACGATAGCGCTTGTTGGGAGGCAACCCAATTTTATTTTTATTCCTTACTTTTTGCTCCTGTTTAGTAATAAATAATTTATCTAGACTCTGTTTTTTGTTGTGTTTTTTGTGTTTAATTAGTGTTTGTGCCAAGTAGAACCGTTGGGAAGACTTGGGGAAAGTCTTGTTACACTTGCTGTAAAAAATAGAAACTTTAGTGCTCACGAGAACTGCTGCCATTTTTATTTGGAAAGTGATATTTAGTTAATTATTTTTGCAGATGATTAATAGATAAATTCCTCACGTCCAGCAATTTATTTTAGAATTTTTGGGTTTCCAGATCTTGTGCTAGCTACAGATTACTACAGACTGTTCTCTTTTTGATAGATATTTTGATGAATCTACGGCTAGTAAAATAGTTTATAAACCATAGAGAAGTTGGAATAAAGTAGGTATAACACCAATATAAATAAAGAATGAGTTCATTACAGTACCTTGAATTGGTCTTTTGTTTTCTTTCGCTAACGGAGCTCACGAGATTTCTTTTACTAACGGAGCTCACAAGATTTTCTTTTAAGTTTTGTGTTGTGAAGTTTTCAAGTTTTGGGTAAAGATTTGATGGATTATGGAATAAGGAGTGGAAAGAGCCTAAGCTTGGGGATTCCCAAGGCACCCCAAGGTAAAATACAAGGACAACCAAAAGCCTAAGCTTGGGGATGCCCCGGAAGGCATCCCCTCTTTCGTCTTCGTCCATCGGTAACTTTACTTGGAGCTATATTTTTATTCACACATGATATGTGTTTTGCTTGGAGCGTCTTGTATGATTTGAGTCCTTGCTTTTAAGTTTACCACAATCATCCTTGCTGTACACACCTTTTGGGAGATACACACATGAATTGGAATTTATTAGAATACTCTAAGTGCTTCACTTATATCTTTTGAGTTGGATAATTTTTGCTCTAGTGCTTCGCTTATATCTTTTAGAGCACAGCGATGGTTCTATTTTATAGAAATAATTGATATCTCATGCTTCACTTATATCATTTTGAGAGTCCTTTAGAACAGCATGGTAATTTACTTTGGTTATAAATTTTAAATGCTAAGAGAAGTCGGATGCTCGATAGTTGTTTTGAGATATAAATGTGGTAATATTAGAGGTGTGCTAGTTGAGTAATTGTGAAATTGATGAATACTAGTGTTGAAGTTGGCAAATCCCATAGCATACACGTACGGTAAACGTTGTGTGACAAATTTGAAGCATGGGGTGTTCTTTGATTGCTTTCCTTATGAGCGGCGGTCGGGGACGAACGATGGTCTTTTCCTACCAATCTATCCCCCTAGGAGCATGTGCGTAGTGCTTGGTTTTGATGACTTGTAGATTTTTGTAATAAGTATGTGAGTTCTTTATGACTAATGTTGAGTCCATGGATTATACGCACTCTCACCATTCCATCATTGCTAGCCTCTTCGTACCGTGCATTGCCCTTTCTCACCTTGAGAGTTGGTGCAAACTTCGCCGGTGCATCCAAACCCCGTGATATGATATGCTCTATCACACATAAGATTCCTTATATCTTCCTCAAAACAGCCACAATACCTACCTATTATGGCATTTCCATAGCCATTCCAAGATATATTGCCATGCAACTTTCCACCGTTCCATTTATTATGACATGCATCATCATTGTCATATTGCTTTGCATGATCATGTAGTTGACATCGTATTTGTGGCAAAGCCACCATGCTTAATTTTTCATACATGTCACTCTTGATTCATCGCAATCCCGGTACACCGCCGGAGGCATTCACATAGAGTCGTATTTTGTTCTAAGTATCGAGTTGTAAGTAAATAAAAGTGTGATGATCATCATTAGAGCATTGTCCCATGTGAGGAAAGGATGATGGAGACTATGATCCCCCACAAGTCGTGATGAGACTCCGGACGAAAAAAAGAGGCCGTAAAAAAGGAAAAGAAGGCCCAAACAAAAATGGAGAGAAAAAGAGAGAAGGGACAATGTTACTATCCTTTTTCCACACTTGTGCTTCAAAGTAGCACCATGATCTTCATGATAGAGAGTCTCTTATTTTGTCACTTTCATATACTAGTGGGAATTTTTTTATTATAGAACTTGGCTTGTATATTCCAATGATGGGCTTCCTCAAATGCCCTAGGTCTTCGTGAGCAAGCAAGTTGGATGCCCACCGACTTAGTTTCTTTGATGAGCTTTCATATATTTATAGCTCCAGTGCATCCATTGCATGGCAATCCCTACTCCTTGCATTGACATCAATCGGTGGGCATCTCCATTGCCCATTGATTAGTCACGTCAATGTGAGACTTTCTCCCTTTATGTCTTCTCACACAACCTCAATCATCATATTCTATTCCACCCATAGTGCTATGTCCATGTCTCGCACTCATATATTTGCGTAAAAGTTGAAAGAGTTTGAAAAGGCTAAGTATGAAACAATTGCTTGGCTTGTCATCGGGGTTGTGCATGATGAGAGCATTTTGTGTGACGAAAATGAAGCATGGCCAAACTATATGATTTTGTAGGGATAAGTTTTCTTTGGCTATGTTATTTTGATAAGACATAATTGCTTGATTAGCATACTTGGAGTATTACTATTTTTATGTCAACAATAAACTTTTATCTTGAATCTTTCGGTTGTGAACATTCATGTCACAATAGAGAAAAATACATTGAAGAACATACTAGAAAGCATTCCACATCAAAAATTCTGTTTTTATCATTTACCTACTCGAGGATGAGCATGAATTAAGCTTGGGGATGCTTGATACGTCCCCAACGTATCTATAATTTTTTATTGTTCCATGCTATTATATTATCTGTTTTGGATGTTAATGGGCTTTATTTTACACTTTTATATTATTTTTGGGACTAACCTATTAACCCAAGGCCCAGTGCAAATTATTGTTTTTTGCCTATTTCAATGTTTTGTAGAAAAGAATATCAAACAGAGTCCAAACGGAATGAAACCTTCGGGAGCGTGATTTTTGGAACAAACGTGATCCAGAGGACTTGGAGTGGACTTCAAGAACGAACGAGGTGTCCACAAGGCAGGGGGCGTGCCTACCCCCCTGGGCGCGCCCTCCCCCTCGTGGCTCAACCGACCTACTTCTTCCTCCTATATATGTTCACATACCCCGAAAACATCCAGGAGCACCATGAAACCCTATTTCCACCACCGTAACCTTCTGTACCCAAGAGATCCCATCTTGGGGCCTTTTCCGAAGCTCCTCCGGAGGGGGCATCGATCACGGAGGGCCTCTACATCAACTCCATGGCCCCTTCGATGATGTGTGAGTAGTTTACTTCAGACCTTCGGGTCCATAGTTATTAGCTAGATGGCTTCTTCTCTCTCTTTGGATCTCAATACAAAGTTCTCCTCGATCTTCTTGGAGATCTATTCGATGTAACTCTTTTTGCGGTGTGTTTATCGAGATCCGATGAATTGTGGGTTTATGATCAAGTCTATCTATGAATAATATTTGATTCATCTCTGAAATCTTTTATGTATGATTGGTTATCTTTGCAAGTCTCTTCGAATTATCAGTTTGGTTTGGCCTACTAGATTGATCTTTCTTGCAATGGGAGAAGTGCTTAGCTTTGGGTTCAATCTTGCGGTGCTCGATCCTAGTGACAGAAAGGGAAATGACACGCATTGTATTGTTGCCATCAAGGATAAAAAGATGGGGTTTATATCATATTGCTTGAGTTTATCCCGCTACATCATGTCATCTTACCTAATGCGTTACTCTGTTCTTATGAACTTAATACTCTAGATGCATGCTGGATAGCGGTCGATGTGTGGAGTAATAGTAGTAGATGCAGGCAAGAGTTAGTGTACTTTTCACGGACGTGATGCCTATATACATGATCATGCCTAGATATTCTCATAATTATTCGCTTTTCTATCAATTGCTCGACAGTAATGTGTTCACCCATCATAATACTTATGCTATCTTGAGAGAAGCCACTAGTAAAACCTATGGCCCCCGGGTCTATTTTCCATCATATAAGTTTCCAATCTATTTTACTTTGCAATCTTTACTTTCAATCTATATCATAAAAATACCAAAATTATTTATCTTATCATTATTATCTCTATTAGATCTCACTCTCGTAAGTGACCGTGAAGGGATTGACAACCCCTTTATCGCGTTGGTTGCGAGGTTCTTATTTGTTTGTGTAGGTACTAGGGACTTGCGTGTGGCCTCCTACTAGATTGATACCTTGGTTCTCAAAAACTGAGGGAAATACTTATGCTACTTTGCCGCATCACCCTTTCCTCTTCAAGGGAAAACCAACGTAGTGCTCAAGAGGTAGCAGCCCCCTCTGGTACTTATTGGCTCCAATATTCCTCATATATTCCATAAAAAATCTCCGTAAAGTTTCGGCTTGTTTGGAGTTGTGCAAAACAGGTAGCCCAACGTAGCTTTTCCAGGTCCAGATTTCCAGCTGCCGGAATTCTCCCTCTTTGTGTGTACCTTGCATATTATGAGAGAAAAGGCATTAGAATTACTCCAAAAAGCATTATTATGCATAAAAACATCATAAATAACAGTAGGAAAACATGATGCAAAATGGACATATCACATATCATCATATCTTAAAACTATTAAAAGGAATCAAGTTTATTTTGTCCAATGGTCTTCATAAAAGTTTTTTTATATACTCCTTGGATATCTATCACTTTGGGACTAGTTTCATATGTTGCTTTTAATAAGCTCAAACAAATATAAGTGAAGATCATGAGCATAATATTTTCTTTCTCTCAAGTTAATTTAAGTGGAGCAAGAGAGAATTTGTCTAATTTTTTTTACTAACTCTCAAATAAATCTAAGTGAAGAATGAGAGCATTTCTTCAAAAATACTAAAGCACACCGTGCTCAAAAAGATATAAGTAAAGCACTAGAGCAATTAAAGATTTAAGTGAAGCATAGAGAGCAATTCTAACAAGTCATGGCATAATTTTGGCTCTCTCAAATAAGTGTGTCCGGCAAGGATTCAAGACTTAAAACAAAAAGCAAAACAAGCAAAGACTCATATCATACAAGATGCTCCAAGCAAAACTCATAGTATGTGACAAATAAAAATATAGTTCCAAGTAAAATACCGATGGTTGTTAGAAGAAAGAGGGGATGCCACTTGGGCATCCCCAAGCTTAGTTGCTTGCTTCTCTTTGGATAATAGCTTGGGATGCCAGGGGCATCCCCAAGCTTAGACTCTTCTTACTCCTTATTCCTTATTCCTCATCCATCATAACATCACCCAAAACTTGAAAACTTCAATCACACAAAACTCAACAAAACCTTCGTGAGATCAGTTAGTATAAGAAAACAAATCACTACTATAAGTACCGTTGCAAACCCATTCATATTTTATTCTTACATTATATCTATTGTATTCAAACTTTTCTATGGCAAAACTCTTCAAAGAAAACCATAGAATCATCAAAACAAGCACACAACACAAAGAAAACAGAATCTATCAAAAACAGATCAATCTGTAGAAATATGGATATTTCGAATACTTCTGTAACTCCAACAATTCTGAAAATTTAGGACCACATGAGCAATTTGTATATTATTCTTCTGCAAAATGAATTGGCATTTTATCACGCTCATGTTAAAAATTGGAATTATTTTCGTGAGTGCAAAAGTTTTTATTTTTCAGCAAGATCAAATCAACTATCACCCAACATGATCCTAAAGACTTTGCTTGGCACAAACACTGATTAAAACACAAAAACACAATCATAACAATAGCATAATTGTGCAAACACTCAAGAACATAAAGAAAAAGACAAAAAAATAAAATTTATTCATTGGGTTGCCTCCCAACAAGCGCTATCGTTTTATGCCCCTAGCTAGGCATAAGATTTTGTTGATGCTCACATGAAAGATAATAATTGAAACACAAAGAGAGCATCATAGAACATTTGACAAACACATTTAAGTCTAACATACTTCCTATGCATAGGAATTTTATAGGAAAACAAATTAGCAAGACAAGCAAGATCTAGCATATGCAAGGAAGAAGAAAGAAACAATAGCAATCTCAACATGAAGAGAGGCAATTTAGTAACATGAAAATTTATACAACTATATTTTCCTCTCTTGTAATAATTACATGTGGGAACATATTCAAATTCAACAATATAGCTATCATATAAGATTTTCTCTACATGATTCACATGCATTGAAAGTTGACACTCTTAAAAAATAGTGGGATCATCAAATAAAGTCATGACCTCTCCAAACCCACTTTTATCAAAAAAAACACAAGATTGACAATTCTCCAAAGTAGTGGGATCATTAACACCTAAAGATGACACTCTTCCAAACTCACTTTCAATATTATTGCAAACATATTCATCATGAGGTTTAAATAAATTTTCAAAATCATAAGAATCATTATCACCCCAATCATGATCATTGCAATAAGTAGTGGACCTAGAAATATTAGCATCTCCAAGCTTGGGGTTTTGCATATTATTATCACAACTGACATTAATAGAATTTATAGTAGCATCATCGCAATCATGCTTTTCATTTAAGGAGCTATCACGAATCACTATATTTTTTTTTCTCTTAACACTTCATCATAATTTTTAGATTCATAAATCTCAAGCAAAACTTCACAAAGATAATATAGTGAACTCAATTCACTAGGAATGGGTTCATCAAAATTGGATCTCTTGAAAAGATTAGCAAGTGGATGAGGATCCATATCAATATATTTTTAGCAAGAGAAGATGCAAGAAAATATAAGGCACATGGCAACACAAACAAACATGAGATCTGACGAGAAAACGGCGAACGAAAAAGAGGGCGAATAAAATGGCAAGTCCTTGTGAAGTGGGGGAGATGAAAACGAGAGGCAAATGGCAAATAGTGTAAATTGCAAGGAGATGAGATTTGTGATTAGGAACCTGGTAGATGTTGATGATGTCTCCCCGGCAACGGCACCAGAAATTCCTTTTGATGTCGGCTAGAACTACGTCAGTATTTCCCCAAAGAGGAAGGGATGATGCAGCACAGCGACGGTAGGTATTTCCTTAGTGATGAAACCAAGGTTATCAAACCAGTAGGAGAACCATGCAACAGTACGTGAACGGCACCTGCACACAAATAACAAATACTCGCAACCCGACGTGTTAAAGGGGTTGTAAGTCCCTTTCGGGTAACGACGCCAGAAATTGGCACGTGGAAGGGAGAAAGTTGTGATAAATTGATAGATCAAACGCCAAATAAAATAAAGTGCAGCAAGGTATTTTTGTATTTTTGGTTTAATATATCTGAAAATAAAAGCAAATAAAAATATATCGCAAAGGCAAATATAATAAAGAAGAGACCCGGGGCCGTAGGTTTCACTAGTGGCTTCTCTCGAGAAAAATAGCAAATGGTGGGTAAATGAATTACGGTTGGGCAGTTGATAGAACTTCAAATAATCATGACGACATCCAGGCAATGATCATTATATAGGCATCACGTCCAAGATTAGTAGACCGACTCCTGCCTACATCTACTACTATTACTCCACACATCGACCGCTATCCAGCATGAATCTAGTGTATTAAGTTCATGGAGAAATGGGGTAATGCAATAAGAATGATGACATGGTGTAGACAAGATCTATTTATGTAGAAATAGACCCCATCTTGTTATCCTTAATGGCAACGATACATACATGTCGCTTCCCCATCTATCACTGGGATCAAGCACTGTAAGATCGAACCCATCACAAAGCACCTCTTCCCATTGCAAGATAAATAGATCAAGTTGGCCAAACAAAACCCAAATATCGGAGAAGAAATATGAGGCTATAAGCAATCATGCATATAAGATATCAAAGAAGACTCAAATAACTTTCATGGATAAAAAGATAGATCTGATCATAAACTCAAAGTTCATCGGATCCCAACAAACACACCTTAAAAAGAGTTACATCATATGGATCTCCAAGATACCATTGTATTGAGAATCAAAAGAGATAGAGGAAGCCATCTAGCTACTAACTACGGACCCGAAGGTCTACAAAATACTACTCATGCATCATCGGAGAGGCACCAATGGACATGATGCACCCCTCCGTGATGGTGTCTAGATTGGATCTGGTGGTTCTAGAACTTGCGGCAGCTGGAATTGATTTTTGTCGACTCCCCTAGGGTTTCTGGAATATTGGGGTATTTATAGAGTAAAGAGGTGGTTCAGGACGGAACCGAGATGGTGAAAGGATCAATATAGTTGACTAGAGGGGGGTGAATAGGCAACTAACATTTTTTAGCTTTTCTTTACCAATTTAAACTTTGCATCAAAGTAGGTTGTCTAGATATGCAACTAGGTGAGCAACCTATATGATGCAAGAAGAACAAGTACACAGGCAAGCAAGGGATATAACACAAATAAGCTTGCACAAGTAAAGGCACGAGACAACCAAGAGAGGAGCCGGCGAAGACGAGGATGTGTTACCGAAGTTCCTTCCTTTTGAGGGGAAGTACGTCTCCGTTAGAGCGGTGTGGAGGCACAATGCTCCCCAAGAAGCCACTATGGCCACCGTATTCTCCTCACACCCTCACACAATGCGAGATGCCGTGATTCCACTATTGGTGCCCTTGGAGGCGGCGACCGGACCTTTACAAACAAGGTTGGGGCTATCTCCACAACTTAATTGGAGGCTCCCAACGACACCACAAAGCTTCACCACAATGGAATATGGCTCCGCGGTGACCTCAACTGTCTAGGGTGCTCAAACACCCAAGAGTAACAAGATTCGCAAGGGATGAGTGGGGGGGATGAAATTTCTCTTGGTGGAAGTGTAGATCTAGGCCTTCTCAACCAATCCCTAAAGAATCAACAAGTTTGATTGGCTAGGGAGAGAGATCTGGCGAAAATGGAGCTTGGAGCAATAATGAGTTTAGGGGTGGAAGAGGTAGTCAACTCGGAGAATAAGACACCCCTTATATAGTGTAAGAACAAATCCAACCGTTATCCACCAACTCCGCCTGCGAAGCACGGTACTACCGCGTCGGGGATGCGGTACTACCGCAAGGGCACATGGTACTACCGCAGGGCCCCGCGGTACTACCGCCCGAGCAGCAGAAACCAGAACAGCCCGGATGCAATGAAGTAGAGGGCGGTAGAACCGCTAGCGCGGTACTACCGCTCCCCCTTGCAGTACTACCGCAAGGCATGGATGGTCCAGATTTTGGGAAGGCACGGACAAATAAAAATACATCTGCGGCAACTTCCGCTGAGTTGGGATCTATGCAAAAATCCGACACGGTAGTACTGCAAGCCAGGAGCGGTACTACCGCACGTGGTGCGGATGTAAAAAATTAAATCCGCTCCTACTGCCGCACAAGCTGCTGAGCCTGGCCAGAGCGCACGGTACTACCGTGCACCTCGCGTGGTACTACCGCGTAGGGCGTGGATGTAAAAAATTACATCCGCCCCTACTACCACAATAGCAGCAGCGCCTGGCCTGAGGCCACGGTACTACCGCTCCAAGGAAGCGGTACTACCGTGGTCACTTGCGATACTACTGCACCAGAGGCCAGTACTACCACAAGGGCCTGGGGTACTACCGCTCCTAGGAGTAGTACTACTGCATGCCCCAGTTCAGCAAACATGACATTTTGCATAGACACGAAAAGACGGAGGATGCTCCAAAGTGCCAAAGGAAAGGCAGTGCAAAGGAGTAGACGTGTACATGATGATTCCACCCAAACCTTTCCAAAGCGAACCCCCTCTTAATAGTACCGCTTTCCTATGACTCAAATCCACTGAAAAGAAGCATAGAGAAACACCGTCTTCAGTAGTCTTCGAGGGGCACCAAATCGTCTTGTGCCTAGTGATGAAAAGTCTGAAACACTCAATGGACACGATTAGTCCGCAAAAGCATTGTCATCAATCACCAAAACAACTAAGGGATAAATATGCCCTTACAATCTCCCCCTTTTTGGTGGATTGATGACAATACGGGATTTGCATAAAGGGAGATAACATAGACCATGGGCAAACCCCACACCTCTATAATATAGATGGGCTCCCCATAGATGTGTGCTATCTAGATGAGTGCTTTGGACTGCACGGCACACATACTAGGATCAACACTCCCCCTATATTTTAGAGACAAGGCATATCTTACAACAATAAGGCTAACACTAAGCAAGATAGTACACATGAGCATAATGTAAATAGCATAAGATAGCATAAGCTCAATAAGGTACGATAGAGTGCATATGTCTTACACCATATGATCGAAAGGTCTCACAAGCACAAACCAAACCAAAGCAAACGAGGTTCAACGGAACGAAAGCAAAGCGAAAAGAAACACTACTCACAACTCGCAAATCCTACACTCTCTCCCCCTTTGGCATCGACACACCAAAAAGGCAGAGAGGACACCTACGACACAAGTGGTGGCTCAAGAGGAGTAATCACTCGCACGCTCCTCGTCATACTCGGCAGCTGGGACGGTCTCCTCCTTGTCCTCCTCAGAATCAGTCCACTTGTAGCCCTGCTTCGCCATCCAGGCTTCCTCTGGCATGATGACCCTCTCAGATCCGCTTGATATCTGCTCGCCAAACGTCCTCAAGATCCGCTTGTCGCGGTGGCGACTCTCCTTTTGAGCAACATGAGACCGGTACTGCCCGTTGGCCTGCATGCAGAACAGAGCCTTCATCTTGTTCTTCAGCTTCTTAGCCCAAGAGGGCTCAAAAGATGAAGGCAAATAGCCAGTAGAGCTGTCCTCATCAGTGTCCTCCTCCTCAATCTCATCTGCATACACATCCATCTGAGCAGCCACTGCCTCAGCACGGGTAGTAGTGTTAGCCCACTGGGGCTTAACACAGAGCTTGATGGGCTCATGAAAAATCTAGTCAGGGGCAAGAAACTCATCAGTGGGATAGAGCTTCTCCCAAGTCCTTGAGATCAACAGAAACAGGTAAGGTCCATAGGTGGGTACCTTACGGGTGAACACGGCAAACCGAAGCTCGCACCACATGATATGTGAGACATCAAGTGGTTGAGTCTGAGAGAGATGCGCCTCCTCATAGATGAGCATCATATCCACAAGATAGGCATGCACTTTGTCCTTGTCACCAATGCAGGGGGAAAAGAGAGTTGCGGAAGACACGATACATGATGTCGAGGAAGGGGTTCAGCACGCATGTCTTCTTGCCACTGGGAAGCAACTTCTCAACATAGTAGGGTAGAAGCTTGTTCTTGTTGGCTGACTCGGAATTGGCATGAGGGCGTACACCAACGGGTGTGTTGAGCCCCTCATCAGGAACCTGAAGCAAATCCATGAAATCCGTCCATGTAGTAGTCATCCGCTGTCCGTTGGTCATCTAGGTCATCTTCCGCTCCTCAACAGTATGGAAGTGGACCGAGGCAAAGAACTGGGCCACAATCTCAGGGTCATAATCCATCTGGAATGAGATCACGTGATCAATGCAAAACTGCTCCACGAGGTCCAGAGCCTCACCAAAGTAAGCATGGTGCCTATCATCCCTCATGTGATGCATGTCAATCCAGTGCACGTCCACATAGGTGTTCTGCTTGGCCTTGATCACATCCACATAAATGAGATATTGTTGCTTGGTCCAGAACAGATCATTCCCTCTGAAGTTGTCATGAGGATTCACATAGGGGTTGATCTTCCTTCGAGTGGCAAACTCATCAAGTGGTATCTAGTCCATGCCCTTGGTGGGCTCCTTGAGCTTGGTGGTGGTGGTGGTCTTGGTCCTGCGTTGGGGGGCATTGGAGCCCTCTGGAGCTTCATCTTGGTTGCGCAAACGCTTGGAGCCCATGTCACGGTCGGGATTGGAATGGCGTGCATGGGCACCAGAGCCACCACCTATGACACAAAAACACAAACCACGCAAGAAAAATGAGAAGGATCAATGCAAAGACCACAGCAAAAACGGTGAAACAAGTAGAACTCGCACTTGGTAAATGCCACATGGGAGATTTGACAACAATGGTAGTACCGCATAGGTGCGCAGTACTAAAATTTTAGTGCTGCTCCCAGCCACGGTAGTACCGCGCCAGGATGGCACGGTAGTACCGTGTCTCGGAGCGGCAGTAAAATTTTAGTGTCGCGCCTCGCGCGGTAGTACCGCTCCTGATGAGCGGTATTACCGTACGAGCAGTAGTACCGCACTGAAGATGCGGTAGTACCGCACGGTGTCAGATCAGAACCTCAACATGATCTGAGCACAGCCATGACAACAAAGTGGTACTATGGTTGATCAAATCTACCATGGGACAACATACCAAGTACCATCTCTACGCATTACTACTCTCTTGCATCCTACTCTTGCATAGATTTAGCCTAAAATCTCAAGAAAAACAAGCATCTCCCCAAAACCTAGAAACAAAAGAACGAACCAAAGAGAGAGGGATTTGGGGAGAAACCTTGTTCCATGGCAAGAGGAAGTGGTGGGGAACGATCCCACCAGACGGAATCTGAGGAGAGCGGCCGGAGACGGAGATCCGGCGAGGGTCTCCAGCGCCGTTCTTGGGAAGGAGAGAGAGAAACGACGTGGGGAGAAAGAGTGAATGGGTATGGGGGAGTTGGAACTCCCCCTGCCCACTCTTAACCCTCACGCGCTCTCAACTGCGCGGTAGTACCGCGTGTCATCACGGTAGTACCGCCTGGGCGGAAGTACCGCACCAAGGGCGGTAGTACCGCTCCCCTAGGTGGCAGTAAAAAATTACTACCGTGCTGGGTGTGGTAGTACCGTGCACAACTCCTGTGGTAGTATTGTGGCTAACCACGGTAGTACCGTGAACCCAAGAAAATGCACATTTCAAAAACAAAGAAGGAAGAGGCCTTTGCAAGGAACCTTCACGCGAACGAACACACCAAGAGCTAACACAAGAGACAACACACACAAGCTCGACACAAAGAAAGAGAGACAAGAGACAAACAAGGACTAAACAAGCAACACAACCTCTGCAAAGAGAGGGCGGTGGCCGGAGCCACCTATGTTTGAGTCAATTGGTATGGCACCGCGAAGAATTATCCTTGGGCCCATGACCAAAACTCGTCTTTGAAGCACAAGTACCATCAATCAATGGCTAAAGTTAAAGAGTTGATCAATTTATGCATAATGGGGGAGGGAGAGTTCATTGAGAGAACAACACTCCCCCTATGTCCATGCCCACACCTAAACAAGATAACAAGTTGAGTATGGTGGGGTGTGCAAGGGTTCAAGCAACATTGCTTGAATCAATGATATTTAGCTCATGCCTTAACTTGCTAAATCATGCTTCATCCAAGGGCTTCGTGAAGATATCTACAAGGTTATCAAGAGTGTTGACATAGTTGAGCTCGATCTCCCCTCACCTAATGTGATCCCGGATGAAGTGATACCGAATCTCAATATGCTTCATCTTGAAGTGTTGCACCGGGTTGAGAGAAATCTTGATGGCACTTTCATTGTCACACCAAAGAGGCACTTTGTCACAAATGACACCGTAATCCTTTAAAGTTTGCCTCATCCAAATAAGTTGAGCACAACAACTATCGGCAGCCACACACTCCGCTTCCGTGGACGAGAGAGACACACAACTTTGTTTCTTGAAAGACCAACTCACCAAAGAGCAACCAATAAATTGGCACCCTCCGGAAGTTGACTTCCTATCCACTTTGTCTCCCGCACAATCGAAGTCCGAATAGCCCACAAGGTTGAAGTTAGATCCTCTTGGATACCATAAGCCAAAGTTTGAGGTATGAGCCAAATATCGAAAGATTTGCTTGACCGCCACATAGTGGCTTTCCTTAGGTGCAGCTTGAAACCATGCACAAATTCCCACACTCAATATGATATCCGGTCTAGATGCACAAAGGTAAAGCAAGGAGTCAATCATGGAGCGATATACCTTTTGATCCACCGCTTTACCATTGGGATCTATGTCAAGTTGGCATTTGACGGGCATTGGAGTGGAAGCCGGCTTGACATCACTTAGCCTGAATCTCTTGAGCATGTCTTGAGTGTATTTGTCTTGGTTGATGAAGGTTCCTTCTCTTCGTCGCTTG
Source organism: Triticum urartu (assembly GCF_003073215.2). NCBI lineage: Eukaryota > Viridiplantae > Streptophyta > Magnoliopsida > Poales > Poaceae > Triticum > Triticum urartu. The sequence goes on along the minus strand of NC_053023.1, from coordinate 130,493,582 downwards.
ACTTCAAACCCGAGAAAGAACTTCAACTCTCCCATCATGGAAATCTTGAACTTGGAGGTCATGAGTGCGGCAAATTCCTCATTGAAAGCTTTGTTGGGGGAACCAAAGATAATATCATCAACATATAGTTGGCACACAAACAACTCCCCTTTGACCTTCTTAGTAAAAAGTGTGGGGTCGATTTTCCCAATTTCAAAACCACGATCTTGCAATAACTCGGTAAGGTGGTCATACCACGCACGTGGGGCTTGCTTAAGGCCATAGAGTGCCTTATCGAGTTGGTACACATGATCGGGAAAATAGGGATCCTCGAACCCGGGGGGTTGCTTGACATATACCAACTCGTTAACAGGACCATTAAGAAAAGCACTCTTCACATCCATTTGTTGTAACTTACAGTTATGATGAGAAGCATAAGCAATCAACATGCGAATGGATTCAAGGCGAGCAACGCGAGCAAAGGTTTCACTGTAGTCGATACCCTCGACTTGGGAGTAGCCTTGAGCTACCAAACGAGCCTTGTTGCGAATGATAATCCCATGAGCATCTTGCTTGTTCTTGAATATCCACTTGGTTCCAATGACATTATGGTTCCCCGTTGGCCTTGGCACCTGAGGGAGTCCTGGATTAGGGGGTCTCCGAATGGCCGGACTATATCCTTTGGCCGGACTGTTGGACTATGAAGATACAAGATTGAAGACTTCGTCCCGTGCCCAGATGGGACTCTCCTTGGCGTGGAAGGCAAGCTAGGTAGTATGGACATGTAGATCTCCTCCCTTGTAACCGACCTTGTGTAACCCTAGCCCCCTCCGGTGTCTATATAAACCGGAGGGTTTAGTCCGTAGGACAACATACAATCATACCATAGGCTACCTTCTAGGGTTAGCCTCTACTATCTCATGGTAGATCAACTCTTGTAATACTCATATCATCAAGAACAATCAAGCAGGAAGTAGGGTATTACCTCCATCAAGAGGGCCTGAACCTGGGTAAACATCTTGTCCCCTGCCTCCTGTTACCACCCGCCTTAGACGCACAGTTCGGGACCCCCTACCCGAGATCCGCCGGTTTTGACACCGACATTGGTGCTTTCATCGAGAGTTCCACTGTGTCGTCATCGTAAAGGGGGATGGCTCGTCTCATTGTCAAAGACAACATCACTTCTGGGGGAGCCCTGGCTGTAGGCCAAACTCTCCGACTAGGAGGCTTCGTCATGACCGCCCGCTCGGCCGCTGCGCCAACGATGACTTCTCGGGTCATCGAAAACAGCCTCCACATCGGCTCAAAATTTGCCGAACAGATGGATCCAATGGAGCTCTCCTCTTTGAACGAGCTCCTGGATCGCATCGCCGCTCTGGGAGTCGCTACGGACTACGATCGGATCAGGCTTAAACCCGACCAAAGGGAGATTAACTCTCCGCCGGTCACCCATCAAATAGCGGTGGTGGAGGAGCAATGCGGTGTTTCTCCCTCTATCTTGTGGACGAACTATGTCCGGATTCCCGACCTCTCCGAGCCGGATACTCGCTCACGGGAGGACATCTCCCTAACCCTGAACCTGGAGTCAGGTCGCATACCGAACCCGCGGAGCAACCATCCCGGAGTCCGAACTTCCAAGATCGGAAACTCCCCCGCCCCGGGATCTCAAATTGGGTCAAGGTCTGGACTTAAATCCACCCACCCACCCAGATACAAATGATCTTTTCCACATTAGACAAGCTCCCCAAGAGACAGTACATCACTATTGGGCCAGATTCCTCCTTGTAATGAACAAGGTCAAGGACTGTCGCGAGGAAGATGCAATTTTGTTATTTTGCAACAATTGCACGGACAAGGGGATCCTCAACGTCATAAGTCACTACGACATTGCACACTTCGCCGACTTGGCGGCCATAGTACGGAAATACTGTGCGATGGAAAGCGCCTGGAAAACCCAAACACAATTCTGGGATAATCTGGCCCTGATAAAACCCCCAGTCCGAACTAAAAGGGTGCACTCTCATAAGTCGCGTGACTCAATTATAAAGAAACAAAAGCCCGCTACAGGGCGTGGAACCATATTGGAGGGATGGCTTAATGGGCCCTGCAAAATTCATATTACAACGGATGCCATACCAACACACAACCTTAGAGCATGTTGGGTACTCCGGCAGGTGGCCAAAAGCGGTGAGGATCTCCTCATCCAAAACACCGCAGAACACCTCCCCAGGGATCACAATACAGTATTGACAGTCTTCGAGACCTTCGCCTCAAATAATAGGCGTAAGCGAGTACTCCGCAGCCTTGCCGAAGTCTGCCACGTAGCAGCAACAAATTCATGGAGCGACACGGCTATCACCTTCAACGCCAGTGACGAACCTCAATTCCGAACAACCCGAGCACCAGCTGCTTTGGTCCTCAGTCCAATTGTGGACGGCTTTCGGCTCACTAAAGTGCTCATGGACGGCGGCAGCGGATTAATCCTCATTTATGAGGAGACCCTTCAAAAAATGGGAATAGACAGCAACCGTATAGAGCAAAGCAGCACGGCCTTCCGAGGAATTATCCCTAGTCGGGAGGCACGTTGCGCTGGGAAAATCACACTAGATGTGGTATTTGGCACTCTGGAGAACTACAGGTCTGAAGAAATCACATTCCAGGTGGCCCCGTTCAGTAGCGGCTACCACGCCCTTCTAGGGCGGGAGGCATTCACGATTTTCCAAGCCATACCCCATTACGGGTACATGAAGCTCAAAATGCCTAAACCCAATGGAATCATCACTCTAGCTAGTGATCTGGACATAGCACTCCGCGCCGAGAACAAAACAGCCGCACTGGCCCTCGAGGCACTATCCGAAGCCCTTGTGGCGGAGGAGTTAACCGCGTTGCGCTCTACAGTGGACAGGGACGACGTAATACTAGACAAAAGATCCAAGTCCACCTCCTTTAAACCAGCGGACGAAATAATCAAATTCCAGGTCCATCCAACGGATCACACAAAAACAGCATCCATCGGGGCATAGTTAAACCCCGCTGTAGACGCCGCACTACGGGAGTTCCTGCGCGAGAATTGGGACATATTCGCCCGGCATCCTTCAGACATGCCAGGAATCCCACGCAGATTGGCCGAGCATAGCCTCAACGTTCTAAAAGGATTCAAGCCGGTCAAGCAGACTCTTCGGCTTTCTCTGCACCTAAGCGACAAGCCATGGGAGAGGAGCTAGCCAAGCTACTGGAGGCCGGATTCATTAGAGAAATAAAACATCCGGACTGGCTAGCCAACCTGGTGATGGTACCAAAGAAGGACAAATCCTGGTGCCTATGCGTCGACTTCAAGGACCTTAATAAGGCTTGCCCAAAGGATCCCTTCCCTCTCCCTCGCATCGATCAAATCATCGACGCTACTGCAGGACACAAATCATTGTGCTTCCTCGACGCATACTCCGGTTACCACCAGATTAAGATGGCGGAGTCCGATCAAGCCGCAACGGCATTTATCACTCCATACGGCCCCTTCTGTTTTAACACAATGCCCTTCGGGCTCAAAAACGCCGGCGCAACATATCAGCGCATGATTCAGACATGTCTGGAAAAGCAGATCGGCAAGACAGTGGAGGCATACGTAGACGATGTGGACATTAAAACCAGACATGTCGACTCCTTAATAGACGACCTGAGGCTCACGTTCGACAATCTCCGAACATACGACATTAAGCTCAATCCGGAAAAATGCGTTTTCGGCGTACCCGCCGGAAAGCTCCTGGGCTTCATCGTCTCCAGTAGAGGAATTGAAGCAAATCCGGCTAAAATCCGAGCCCTGTCGCAGTTGGCTACACCAACCAACCTCAAGAAAATCCAGAAGTTAACTGGATGTGTGGCGGCCCTAAGCCGCTTTATCTCCCGATTAGGAGAAAAGGCACTCCCCCTTTATCGCCTTCTTCGGCGCACCGAACACTTCGAGTGGACGGACGCAGCCACGTCCGGATTGGAAGACATAAAAGCCATCCTAGCCACCAACCCAATCTTGGCCGCGCCAAATGTCATCGAACCAATGCTATTATATATAGCGGCAACGCACCAAGTTGTAAGTGTAGTGCTCGTCGTTGAACGAGAGACAGATGGACATAAATTACCACTTCAAAAGCCAGTATACTATGTATCTACCGTCCTCACTCCATGCAAATCATGGTACCCACATTACCAAAAGATAGCATACGCGGTATTCATGGCATCCCGGAAATTATGACACTAATTTCAAGAGTGTTCAATCACGGTGGCCTCTAAAGTACCACTCAACGACATAATAAACAACTGCGATGCCACGGGCTGGATTGCCAAATGGGCCATCGAGCTCTTCCCGTTTGACATAACATACAAACCACGGCGAGCCGTCAAGTCACAAGTGCTAGCTGATTTCATCGCTGAATGGACAGAAGCCGAACTCCCTAAAGAGTACGTGTGTTCTCCAATTGGATCATGCACTTCAACGACTCTAAAATGATGGCTGGTCTGGGGGCTGGCGTCATCCTGACGTCCCCCACCAGAGATACAGTTCAATACGTACTCCAAATACTATACACAGACTCCAATAACGCAGCCAAATACGAGGCCCTATTGCACGGTCTCCGGATGGCGGTTTCCATGGGCATTCAATGCCTGGAGGTGCGTGGGGATTCAAACCTCGCAATATCCCAAATAAATGGAGATTTCGATTCCAAGGATCCGAAAATGGCGGCATATTGCAACGGCGTTCTCAAAATGTCAGCTCGGTTCGAGGGGATTGAATTCCACCATGTGGCTCGGGAAAATAATCAGGGGGCAGATATCCTCACCCGTCTCGGCGCTAAGCGCGACCGTATCCCACCTAACATCTTCCTGGAAAAATTGTTTAAGCCATCCGTGGTATGGGAAGGGGACACCGGCAATAATAGCCCGGATCCGGCCACAACACCGAATACCGAACACTCTGACACAATTGAAGGCTCGGCCATTGAAATAACACCTTCATCCCATGTAATAATGGCTGTCATCGCCCCCTGGACAGAGCCATTCTTGGCCTACCTAACCAGGCAGGAACTACCCGAGGACCAAAATGAGGCACGCTGCATAGTGCGCCGATCTAAATCCTACAAAGTCCACAAGGGAGAGCTTTATAAGAAAAGCACTACCGGAGTCCTTCAAAGGTGCATCTCCGAAGAGGAAGGGCAGAAACTTTTGGCACAAATCCATGCCGGACTCGGCGGCCACCACGCCGCAGCCCGGGCCCTTGTAAGCAAGGCCTTCCGTACAGGTTTTTATTGGCCGACGGCCCAGGCAGATGCGCAGCATCTGGTCCAACATTGCGTCGGTTGCCAGCTTTTTGCAAACCAAAGCCATATGCCGCCTACCGCCCTCCAAACAATCCCCATTACTTGGCCCTTCGCGGTCTGGGGGCTTGACATGGTTGGACCCCTTAAAGGGGGAACCCATAAGAAAAAAATACCTATTAGTCATGGTGGATAAATTCACCAAATGGATAGAAGCCAAACCCGTCAAGACGGCTGAATCCGGACCGGTGGTAGACTTCATATCTGGGGTTGTACACCGTTATGGCATCCCCCACAGCATCATCACTGACAACGGCATGAATTTTACAGCCGATGAAGTGAAACTCTGGTGCAGCAATATGGGCATCAAGCTCGAGTATGCTTCTGTCTATCACCCGCAAACTAATGATCAAGTTGAGCGAGCAAATGGTCTTATCATGAGCGGCATTAAACCCAGACTAGTGTGGTCCTTAAAGGAATCAAACACGCACTAGGTAAAGGAGCTCGACTCCGTACTATGGGGGCTGCGGACCACGTCGAATCGCACTACCGAATACACACCGTTCTTTATGGTGTACGGCGCAGAGGCAGTTTTGCCTTGCGACATAATTCATGACTCACCTCGAGTGCGCATGTATGAGGAAAAAGAGGCCGAGCTCGATCGGCAGGATAGTTTGGACGCCATGGAGGAGGAGCGCGACGTGGCAAAGGCCCGTTCCGCATTTTATCGGCAATAGGCTCGAAGGTATCGAAGTAGAGAAGTACGGGCCAAAACCTACAACGTTGGCGAACTAGTTCTACGCCTGCCGAAGAAGAAAAAGAACAAGTTCAAGCCCAAATGGGAAGGTCCCTTCATTATTGACCAAGTTCGGACCGGTGGAGCGTACCATCTGCGGGATGCATCGGATAATCAACTCGATCCAAACCCATGGAACGCAGCCAGACTACGACGATTTCTACGCCTAGCGCCGGACTACATGTTCGTCCCCTCACCTCAGTCAATTTTTTGCATATCTGTCTTTTCTCTTTCCTCTCCATTTATTTCTCATCTGGGACCTAAAGGACTAAACTTGTGTCTTGGTTGCACAACCGCGCCGCGCTAGCCGCGCTCATTATACCTGGGGGCTTCTTATACAGAAGCTTAATATAACTATTTTTCCGGACCTTATGTCCCGCACATGTGTTATTCTTCCGCATGTACCCTTTTTTCGCCATTATATGCATCGATATGACTTAAGTTTTGGCCAAGCTGGGTTGCCTGGCTCTTGTATTTATGCCCTAGGTTCACGTTAATTTAGCTAGGGCATAAGGGGAGCACCTCTGCGATTGTTACTGCCGGGTTAGCCGGATGTGTACCTCAGACTGGGTGAAGCCGAAAGCTAGCGTTCTTAAGGGAATATTCAATCGGCGAACAAAATATGACTTTTATATAATTTGAAAACATGCCCCCAGATGTTTATAGCATGCGTTCCTTTTCGCAGTTCGGACATGCACATTAGGGCATGCGTACCCAGGGAAAGGAACCCTTAACGGAACTATTCTCCCTGGAAGATGTTTCTTACTACCCATTTAATATAACATAGCTAGTTGGGTACTTGTCTGTTCAAGCACTTATGACCCCTACGCCTGGTTTCCATGCATACCTTGGTTTTTACATAATCGAGTAGGTATTCGGATACACTCCAGACTATCGGGTCCAGAGGTTGAAGCGAAAAGGTCCACCATGACAAATGATTTACAATCCGGCTAGGGACATTACATATGTCACTTGAAGTACACAGTCACTTAGACTGATTAAATTCTTCTTCTATACCATCCAATAGGCTGTCTAGCCTACAATCCTGTTGTGAATACTTTGCGGCTAATTCTACTTGATCATACACTAAACTTACGGGAATCTCCTTCCCATCAGGCCCCACAAGTCCGACCTCGGCCATGTGGTTTGGGTCCGCTTTGGTGTATCGCGTCTTCACGATAGCCTAGGCTTCCCTCGCACCTTGTTGGCAAGTTGATATCTTCCATAATCGGAAGCACCGCCGTGCTCCCTTGAGCTTCTCTACAAGCTCTCCCATGCCTCCTGGCAGGGATGCGGACGGCCACAAGGCTTGGGCAATACCCTGCATCACCTGCCGAACTTGCTCGTGCAGTTGTGAGAGCTCTGGTAGAAGATCACCCGAAGACCCGGGCATCTCTTCCGTGGGACGATCCGTCAGCATACCTGCAGACACAACTCTGTCAGTCGGCTTCTTCGCAGGCGAACTTGTTTAAAAGTTCATTCAAGCATTTATTAAAAATGCCGCGCCGAAGCCGTTTATTCTCCTTCACGCAGTCCGCTAGCTGGGCCCGGACATCTTTCAGTTCCTCGCCCAGCCGGGTATTGGCGTCTTGGAGATTGTTTTTCTCCTACCTGACTCGCGTAAGCACACGCTCACCAGCATTTAGCTATCGATCAGCACATGCCCCATTCACCACTACGGCCTCCAGATTCACTCCGGGGTCACCTGCGACATCTATTGTTAGATTTGCATAAATGCCGCATACTACCTGGTACCTGCCTTCTTTGCAAGGGAAACAAGTGTTACCAGAGGGACCCTTCTCGGACTCCCTCAACGCGGCAACAGCGGCCCCTAGCTGGGCCTTGCACTCTTCCAGCTCTTGAGACAATTGGGAATTCTTCTCTGTAAGAACCTACTCAAATAAATGATCCTTAAATCAGCTGTGTCAACTGTTTCAAGTCTCAGGGGCTACTAATACATATAATCATCAGATTTACTTACCCGTATATCCCTTACATACTAGTCCGTGGCTCTGGCTAAACCATTTTGAGCAGCATAGATGTACGCGTCTCCGGAATTGAAGGCATCAAATGCCTCTGGTGAGAAATAAGCGTCAAGGAGTACGGCCCGGCGACACCTGTGATTCATGGCGCTCTCCACTTTGGAATTAGTAGCCGATAGTCTGTCGGCATCCTCTGTAGGAGGAACATCCGGCGTCTGCCTCGCGTTAGCTTCCGCCTCTATGTCCGGCCCTGGAGCTCGACTGGTCGAGGCGTGATCGGCAGCCTCTCAGGATATAGTCCGGCGGGCGTTTTTTCTAGGAAACACGGATGTCATTATATTTTAAGCAAGATGACAATCACGGAATGAGGTTTTGTGTTATACCTCAGTGTTGGCGTCTCCGTCCTGACCGCCTTCCTTTTTTGCATACCCGGCTTCGGCGCCTCTTTTTGGCGAGTTGCTGCAGGTTTGGCACGGCGTCCCGAAGGCCTTCCATGTAAGACACCATACGTGTACGGTAGGTGAAGTGCATAAAAAGGAATCCTTTTTTGGGAGTAGGGACTTTGGTTTTTCTTACGTGCGACGCAGGAAGTAGTCCCGGATAGTCGGCCGTTATGAACACCATGGCGTCGTCGCAGCTCAATTGATAGAATTGCTTGTCTATCAGCTCCACGAATATGTCCGGATCCTCTTCAAGTCCGGGATCAAGGGCCCGGCCAGGGTCCTCTAGTTTTGGAGCTAGGCTATTGACCTCCCTTATCGCTTTTTGCAGTTCCTGCCGTGAAATGGCAAGGTGGGTACCTACGACGAAGAATGCGGGAAGGTTGAAAGTAAAAAGGGTACAACTCACCCAGCTTGGAGGGTTGTACATGGAGAATCCATCCCGTGGTTTAATGTGGATGAACTAATCTTCCTCTCCCTTGAATAACTCAGACAGAACTTTTGCTAAAGCAGCAGGTGAGTCCCGTCCCTTGCGCCCGCAACGGGTGGCATCGTCTTCCCCGTTAAAACACCACAGGGGGTGCCCTCGATATTGAAGTGGTTGCACCCCCCGCATTATGCATATTGACATAACCTTGATTATTGACAATCCTGATTGAGCCAACGCTTTAATCCGTTTCATTAGATAAAGGACTTCTCCGTTATCTTCCTCCTGGGAGCTCCGTGGGTGCCAACTTCGACGTTTCTTCAGAGGAGCATTGCCGAACTCAGGAAGACCCCGCCGAATAGGGTCTGGAAGAGGGACGTCCTCCATGTAAAACCACTCCGAAGGCCAGTCTTTGGACGTCTTCTTTGGAGCACCGGACGGGTATCCGGTCTCGGCGATGCGCCATATTTCGGCTCCGCCCACTTGATAAAGTGACCCCTTCTATGTGCGGGGCACAAGGCAGGATAGCCTTTTCCACAACTCGAAATGAGCCTTGCAGCCCAAAAACAGCTCACAAATGGCAACATAGCTGGCGATGTGTAATATGGAAACGGGGGTGAAATTATGCAACTGGAGGCCGTAAAACTCCAGGATTCCGCGGAGGAACGGATGAATCGGAAATCCGAGTCCCCTTAGTAAGTAAGGGACAAGGCATACCCGCTCCCCCTTGGAGGGATTGGGGAAGCTCTCCACTTGCTCCCCGCCATTATAAGTGGCGAGCCCGGCTCTGATAAGAACCATGTACGCCGGAGGGAGAAAGTGTAACGCCCTCGATGCGACTATAGCTCCCACGTGTCGAGGCACGACTTAGAGACATAATCGCATTGAAGGCATATGTCGCAAGTGAGGTAATCTTCACACAACCCATGTAATACATAAGGGAAAGAGATACATAGTTGGCTTACAATCGCCACTTCACACAATTACATGAATAAAGCATTACATCATCCAGATACAATCAAGGTCCGACTACGGAACCAAAATAAAAGAAGAACCCCAAATGCGACAAAGGTCCCCCGATCGACCCCGACTGGGCTCCACTACTGATCAACTAGAACGAAACAACACAAAGAGCAAGATCTTCATCGAGCTCCTCCTGAGCTTGGTTGCGTCATCTGCACGGACTCATCGGCACCTGCAAACTGGTTTTGGAAGTATCTGTGAGCCACGGGGACTCAGCAATCTCGCACCCTCGCGATCAAGACTATTTAAGCTTATGGGTAAGGTAAAGGTATGGGGTGGGGCTGCAGCAAGCGACTAGCATATATGGTGGCTAACCTATTCGCAAAAGAGAGCGAGAAGAGAAGGCAAAGCACGGTCGATAAAAGTATGATCAAGAAGTGATCCTGGACTACCTGCGTCAAGCATAACTCCAACAGCCGTTTTCACTTCCCGGACCCCGCCGGAAAGAGACCATCACGGTTACAGACGCGGTTGATTCATTTTAATTCAGGTCGACTTCAGGTTTTCTACAACCGGACGTTAACAAATTCCCATCTGCCCATAACCGCGGGCACGGCTTTCGAAAGTTCAAATCCCTGCAGGGGTGTCCCAACTTAGCCCATCACAAGCTCTCACGGTCAACGAAGGAATAGACCTCCTCCCGAGACATTCCGATCAGACTCAGTATCCCGGTACAACAAGACATTTCGACAGGGTAAAATTAAACCAGCAACACCGCCCGAATGTGCCAACAAATCCCGATAGGAGCTGCACATATCTCTTTCTCAGGGCACACCGGATTGTCTAAACTTCCGGTAGGCCAGCCTAGAGTTGCCCCTGGTGGCCACCGGCGGCTGACATTTTGGACCAACACTCAGAGGAGCACTGGCCCGGGGGGGTAAATAAAGATGACCCTTGGGCTGGCCGACCCAAGGGAAAGAAAAGGCTAGGTGGCAAATGGTAAAACCAATGTTGGGCATTGCTGGAAGAGCTTTACTTAAGGCGAACTGTCAAGGGGTTCCCATTATAGCCCAACCGCGTAAGGAACGCAAAATCCGGGAACATAACACCGATATGACGGAAACTAGGGCGGCAAGAGTGGAACAAAGCACCAGGCATAAGGCCGAGCCTTCCACCCTTTACCAAGTATATAGATGCATTAATTAAATAAGATATATAGTGATATCCCAACAAGTAAATAAATGTCCCGACAAGGAACGGCCTCCAATCTTCACCTGCAACTAACAACGCTATAAGAGGGGCTGAGCAAAGCGGTAACATAGCCAATCAACGGTTTGCTAGGACATGGCGGGTTAGAGGTTTGGCATGGCAATTTGGGAGGCTGACAAGCAAATGGTAGGCATCATAGCATTGGCATAGCAAAAGAGCGAGCAAACTAGCATAGCAAAGATAGTAGTGATTTCGAGGGTATGATCATCTTGCCTGAAATCCCGCAAGGAAGAAGAACGAGTCCATGAAGAAGACAAACGGACGTAGTCGAACGAATCCTCACAGTCACGACGTTATCGGAACCAACCCGAAGAAGCAACACCGGAAAGAAGCAAACAATCATGGTAAACAACCACGACATGAACATGGCGGGATGCACAATCAAGTATGATGCATGTCCGGTTTAATGAAGCATGACATGGCAAAGTGCACAAACAATCCTACAAATTAAGTGGAGCTCAATATGCATCGGGATGCATATTGACAAAACACCACATCAATTATTTAGTTCTCTCTCGTTTATGTACCCCAACAAACTTAAATGATGATTAACATGGCAAGAGGTGAAGAACGACAAAACTACCTATCTAGGCAAGTTTAAATGAGGCCGGAAGCAACGAACAACAATTCCGGAAACTCCTCATGAGCCTATTATAGATTTGGTACTGTTCTGCCCTAAACACAATTTTAGGGTTGTTAAACATGCAAAGTAAGTCCACCATGATAAACTAGGCAAAATTCTACCCCAATTACATATAAAGTTTATTAAATTCGGAGTTACGGTTATTTAGTTATGAATTAAATCATTTTAACATGGCATAGGAGAAAATTTAAACAAACAGCATTTTTTAATATTTCAAACATAGATGAAAGTTGCATATTATTAATCTACACAAAATTCTGAGCAAGTTTCATATATAAAACATTTTAATCCGATGCACGGTTAGTGAGTTATTAAATGCATGAACTAGGAGGACTAATCTGCAAAACTGGCAACACCTGGATAAATAGACAAATCGTCCAGATCTGGAAAAAACGATGCGGGCCGAATCTGAGGCAAGCCCAACAGCAGGAAAAAAAACAGAGGCGGGGCGCTGGGGGTGCGGCTCACCCATGGGCTTGGCCCGGAGAGGAGGAAGTGGCAGGCCGAGGCGGGGCGGCGCGCTGGGCCGGACTCGGGCGCTGCGCTGGCCGGTGAAGCCGGGCCGGCCCACGAAGGAGGATGAGGCAAGCCGAACGAGGCCGGCTGGAGCTAGGCCGAAGGAGGGGAGGAGGTGGCCCACGCGGAAGGTCCACGCGGGCGCGGAGCGACCCGGTCGTCTCTCCCGATCCGATCGGGATCGAGACAGGGCGGCGGTGGCGTTGGGAGACTCCGGCGACGGGGATGGCCGGAGCCGCGGCGGGCGACGCCGGATCTGGAAGCAGGCGGCGGTGGCGCTCCTCCTCGGGATCGGATCGAGGCCGGAGTACTCCGGGACGACGGGCGGGAGGCGTTCGGGCGACGGGGCGCGCTGCGGCGAGCGAAGGCGGCTGCCGGCGATGGCGGACGCGGCGACCAGCGATGGAGGCAGCGAGGCGGCGAGAGGAGGCAGGCGGTGGCGCTGGGCGCCGATGGATCTGAGTGGCGGCGGGGAGCCTCGGGCCCGGGAGGGCCTGCGGCGGGCCTCGTGGGCCGCGGCGAAGTGGGGCGGCGCGGGCGCTGACATGGCGCGCTGAGATTGGCTCGGGCGACAGTGGAGCTGACGTGGCGCTCCCTGATTGGATGGAGTGAGGTGGCGGCGGTGAGCGGACATGTCCGGTGCGACGCGGACGCGTCCGGCGGCGGAGTGGGAAGAAGCTAGGGTTTGGACTGCGAGAAAAAATCGGGGAGAGCCACATATTTATAATTAGAGGGAGCTAGGAGAGTCCAAATGAGGTGCGGTTTTCGGCCACGCGATCGTGATCGAACGCTCTAGATGATGGAGCAGAGTTAGGTGGGTTTTGGGCCAAATTGGAGGGGTGTTGGGCTGCAACACACACGAGGCCTTCTCGGTCCCTCGGTTAACCGTTGGAGTATCAAACGAAGTCCAAATGGTATGAAACTTGACAGGCGGTCTACCGGTAGTAAACCAAGGCCGCTTGGCAAGTCTCGGTCCAATCCGGAAATGTTTAATCCCCACACACAAAATAAAGGTAGAAATGACCACTGGAGGAGAACGGAACGCCGGATTGCAAAACGGACAACGGGGAAAATGCTCGGATGCATGAGACGAACACGTATGCAAAAGAAATGCGCATGAGCACATGATATGCAATGCATGAAACGCAAGCAATGACAACGCAACAACAGCAAAAACTGAACGACACCTGGCACATCGGTCTCGGGGCGTTACAGAAAGCCCTGGGTCTGTAACTCTACTAATCGGCCGTGTGGGACGGAACACTTCTCCCAATCACCGGGCTTGGGTCTACGTGAGCGAGAGGAGGAGCTGCGATGGCCGGCCATGATGGAATGGGTTTTTCTGAGCGCGCTCTAATGGATTCTCGCCGTGGGAAGATGGTGTGGATTGGAGCTAAGAATCCCCATCCCTTTAATAGGCGATTTACTTACCTGGTGAGGGGGGCAAATGTAAAAAACGCCATGGCTCCTCGCATTCGCTCGACGCATGGAAGATGGCCCTTATTGGGCGCAGAAGTCAAGAAGTCCAACATTTATGGGAGCCGGACACTACTTAGATATTCAGGATTTGGAGAAGAACCCACCTTGCAATGTCGAAGACAATATTGCGCGTCGGACTCGTCGGCATTGAAGCCTGGTTCGGGGGCTACTGAGGGAGTCCTGGATTAGGGGGTCTCTGGACAGCCGGACTATATCCTTTGGCCGGACTGTTGGACTATGAAGATACAAGATTGAAGACTTCGTCCCATGTCCGGATGGGACTATCCTTGGCGTGGAAGGCAAGCTAGGTAGTACGGATATGTAGATCTCCTCCCTTGTAACCAACCTTTTGTAACCCTAACCCCCTCCGGTGTCTATATAAACCGGAGCGTTTAGTCCGTAGGACAACATACAATCATACCATAGGCTAGCTTCTAGGGTTAGCCTCTACGATCTCGTGGTAGATCAACTCTTGTAATACTCATATCATCAAGAACAATCAAGCAGGAAGTAGGGTATTACCTCCATCAAGAGGGCCCGAACCTGGGTAAACATCTTGTCCCCTGCCTCCTGTTACCATCCGCCTTAGACGCACAGTTCGGGACCCCCTACCCGAGATCCGCTGGTTTTGACACAGACAGCACCAATCTCCACACCTTGTTGTGCTCGAAGTTATTGAGTTCTTCATGCATGGCATTAAGCCAATCGGGATCCTCGAGCGCCTCATAGACCTTTTGGGGTTCAACACAAGAGATAAACGCGTGATGTTCACAATAGTTTGCTAATTGTCTACGAGTGCTTACCCCTTTTCTTAAGGTTCCAAGCACATTTGTCATGAGATGATCTTTGGTGGATAGCTTAGATGCGATCTTGGCGGCACGACGCTCTAGTTCCTCCTTTGGAGAGTTGAGAAGCGGTTACTTGATCATCTTGAGCGTCGTCTTGAGCTTGTTCTTGATCTTGAGCTTTCTCTTGATCTTGAACTTGCTTGGATGAGAGAACTTGACCTTGGGCATCACTTGGTGATTCAACATCATCTTGAGGTTGATCTTGCCCTTGGTCTTGTTCATGGGGTTGAGGGCCTTCACTTTGTTCTTCGGAAGCATGTGGGCCTTGGGTTTGTGATGGCTCCACGTGAGTGGAACATTGTCCTTCTCCTTCGTCCACAAGGGGATCCTCAATGGGTAGGATAAAAAAAACACCCATTCTTCTTATGGCTTGGGGAGTAATTTCATCACCTACATCACAAGTGCCACTTTGCTCCACTTGGGAGCCGTTATTCTCATCAAACTCCACGTTACATGTCTCCTCAATAAGTCCCATGGACTTATTGAGGACACGGTAACATGGGAGTTAGCATAACCAACAAATATGCCCTCATGAGCTCTAGCCTCAAATTTAGACAAATGAACACCTTTCTTGAGAATGAAACACTTACACCCGAACACCCGGAAGTACTTGAGGTTGGGCTTGTTACTGGTGAGTATCTCATATGGAGTCTTGTTCAAGCCTTTGCGGAGGTAGAGCCGATTGGATGCATGACACGTGGTGTTGATGGCTTTGGCCCAAAAGTTGTATGGAGACTTGAACTCCGCCATCATGGTCCTTGTCGCATCCATCAACGTCCGGTTCTTCCTCTCCGCGACACCATTTTGTTGAGGGGTGTAGGGTGAGGAATATTGATGCTTGATCCCATCATCACTAAGAAACTCATCCAAGGTGTAGTTCTTGAACTCGGTGCCGTTGTCACTTCTTATTGTCAAGATCTTTGCATTGTGTCGACGTTGAGCTTCATTTGCAAAGTCAATGACGGTTTGTTGGGTCTCGCTCTTCCTCTTGAAGAAGTATACCCAAGTGTATCTTGAATAATCATCCACAATCACCAAACAATACTTTCTACCCCCAAGACTATCAAAGGATGGAGGCACAAAAAGATCCATGTGGAGGAGCTCCAAAGGATCTTCGAGTAAATGATAGTCGTGGGAGGGTGAGCCTTCTCATGTAGCTTTCCTTTGATACAAGCACTGCAAGCACGATCTTTAGCAAAACTAACTTTTGTTAGTCCACGGACATGGTCCCCCTTGAGAAGACTTTGCAAAGATCTCATATTGACATGGGCTAAACGGCGATGCCAAAGTCATCCCACGTCAACTTTAGCCATTAGGCATGTCGCGGTCTTAGTGGGTCGCTGTCGGTGTCAAAATCGGCGGATCTCGGGTAGGGGGTCCCGAACTGTTAGTCTAGGCCGGATGGTGACAGGAGGCAAGGGACACGAAGTTTTACCCAGGTCCGGGCCCTCTTGATGGAGGTAAAACCCTACGTCCTGCTTGATTGATATTGATGATATGGGTAGTACAAGAGTAGATCTACCACGAGATCGGAGAGGCTAAACCCTACAAGCTAGCCTATGGTATGATTGTTGTTGTTAATGTTGTCCTACGGACTAAAACCCTCCAGTTTATATAAACACCGGAGAGGGTTAGGGTTACACAAAGTCGGTTACAATGGTAGGAGATCTGCATATCCGTATCGCCAAGCTTGCCTTCCACGCCAAGGAAAGTCCCTTCCGGACACGGGATGAAGTCTTAAATCTTGTATCTTCATAGTCCAGGAGTCCGTCTGAAGGTATAGTCCGGCTATCCGAACACCCCCTAATCCAGGACTCCCTCAGTAGCCCCTGAACCAGGCTTCAATGACGACGAGTCCGGCGCGCAGATTGTCTTCGGCATTGCAAGGCGGGTTCCTCCTCCAAGTACTTCATAGAAGATTTTGAGCACAAAGATAGTGTCCGGCTCTGCAAAATAAGTTTCCACATATTGCCATAGAGAGAATAATATTTACACAAATCTAATCTGCTGACGTATTCCGTAGTGTG
The DNA here is from genome assembly GCF_003073215.2 of Triticum urartu. Lineage (NCBI taxonomy): Eukaryota > Viridiplantae > Streptophyta > Magnoliopsida > Poales > Poaceae > Triticum > Triticum urartu. The sequence continues at coordinate 130,476,907 of NC_053023.1, read as the reverse complement.
ACGCACCATGGCCAAGCCTTTATTCGAATCGTTTTACTATCCCACCTCAGCGCGTCATGCGAGGCGGTTTCCTTGGCACGTCTTGTCGAAGCAGAGATCGTGTCCCCTTATTCCGGGATTCTCATCAATACGGGCATGGGTAACCCAACCGCGCCATTGATTACGGCGCTTGGGGATAAGCGAGTTTTACCAGGCTGGTAGGGACACATAGTTGCGTCCACCCATATAAGGGGATAAGGATCCACCTTTTCGCCTACGCCTTCTTCCTCATTTTCCTATCCATTCTTGCGCACCCGAGCTCCAGCGCCCAAGTCCGCACTCCCCACCTCAACCTTCTCCAGCCATGTCCGGGGCGGGAGGCAAGTGGATGGTCTCCTCCATTACAAAGGGACACATCAAAAGACTATGGAAGGCCGGATACTTGTCTAACGACATTGCGCACCGGCTTCCTGAAGAGGGGCAGCTCGTCCCCACCCCTAGGCCCCATGAGAGGGTGGTGTTCCTCCCCCATTTCCTCCATGGACTGGGCTTCCCTCTCCACCCATTTGCCCGGGGGCTCATGTTCTACTATGGCCTGGATTTCCACGATCTGGCCCCGAACTTTGTCCTCAACATCTCGGCGTTTATCGTCGTGTGCGAGGCTTTCCTCCGCATCCGCCCCCATTTCGGCCTATGGCTCAAGACTTTCAACGTCAAGCCGAAGGTGGTGCGCGGCAACCAGACGGAGTGCGGAGGCGCCATGCTGGGCAAGATGCCCAACATCTTATGGCTCGAGGGCTCCTTTGTGGAGACCCTGAAGGGGTGGCAATCGGGGTGGTTTTACATCACCGAGCCGCGCGACCCTGAATGGGTCGCAGCCCCCGAGTTTCGATCCGGACCCCCTATGCAGCTCACCTCCTGGAAGGAGACGGGCTGTCGTGGGGTAAAAAAGGAGAGCTGACCGGACTCCAAACATGCGTCCAAACCCTGGTGGACAAGAAGCTCAAACTTGTCAACGTAGTCCAGGTTATGCTCATCCGCCGGATCCTCCCATGTCAACAACATGCTTTCAACCTGTGGGAGTTCGACCCGGCGCGGCACCGAACTCTGAGCAGGATCTTCGACATGACGTACGAAGATGCCTGGAAGGTGCTTTTCAAGGGCGCCGAGGCCCCCGCATTCGCTACCGAGGATCGCGGATTCAGTACGCAGCGTCACGCTCATGCGGTAAGCTGTTTTTACCTTTCACAGGGTATCAGTTTTTCATATTTGACTCCATGCGGGATCTAAGCTCCCTTACCTTTGACAGGATTGGCAGGAGACGTCCGGACATATCAACTGTCCGGCTCCTTTGCCTGAAGGCCCAGCGGACGCTCGTTTGGCGAAGCTGCTGGTTCCGGCACCCCATGTGGTGCCGAAGAAGAAGGCCAAGAAGAAGGCCACGGGGACTCGAAAGAGTGCCCGGCGCCTGGAGGTGTCGGATCCCTCATCCGATGACTCCAAGACGCACTCCTCCCATGAAGACGAGGAGGAGGAAGAAGAGACCCCTCCCCCTCCAGCGGGGGAAGGGAAGAAAAGGAAGGCCACCCCAACTGGGGAGGCCGAAGGATCCAAGAAGGGGAAAACCCTTCCTCCGGACTACTCCACCGACGCCGACGACGGCGGAGAGGAGTAGCAGCCCAGGGCCAAGCCCCTGGCTAAATCGTAAGTATCCGGATACCCGAGTAATTCATAATATTCCTTTATTGCACATCTTTCCCTTATGTTGAATATGTTTATGTAGCCCACCCAAAGATCGGCTCGACGCGTCGTCGAGCGGTTCACTGGACTCGTCGGATGTGAATTTGCTTCCGATGGATTCCTCCCCCCGCCCTATGGACGACACCGAAGTGTTGTCCCAACAGGTTCCAATCCGGGAGGAGGTGGTCCTGGAGGCGCCGCAAGGCGACCTCCCGGACCCCGGGAGTGAAGGGGATAGAACCCCCCAGGGCTCCAAGTCTGGCCCTAGGCCGGACACCGCTCCAGAACCTTCAAAGGTTCCAGAGTCCGGCGGGGGACCTCCTTCCAAGAGGAGCAAGCCCACCGTGCCGGTGACCCCCGTCCAACCGGAGGCGCCGGAAAATCTGTTGGAGGCGCTCCAAGGCGCCTCCATCGACGAGGAGCACCGCACCATTATGAGTGCGGTGGTCCAGAAGGTTCAGTCCGCCAAGAGCGGACTGACTGAAGCTTGTACTAGCCTTTTAACAGGCTTTGAGGTAAGTAAAGAATGTGTAACTAATATTACCGCATAGACAGTAGCCCCTGATGCTCTGTTTGGCGTTCGGGAAGAAAAGCCGAATAGAGGATCATATAAAATTCGCAGGAGTCTAAAAAAGGAGTCAATATGCGTATGCAGGCTTCTCTGCTTGTGTCCACCGCACTGACTGTGGAAGTGGACACGCTAAAGCAGAACCTCGAGCGGTCCGAGCAAGAGCTCGGGCGTGCCAAGAAGCAGCTCGAGGACAATGAAGGTAAGAAATACCTTGTTTAAATATATATAAAAAGGTGCAATTGCAAAAAATGACAGGATTATCGTGGCTATTGTAGGGGCCACGTCTGAGGTGGCGACCCTTAAGCAAGCGCTGGTTGAGGCCGAGAAGAGGGTGGCCACGGAGTGCATCGAGCAGGAGAAGTACGAGGCCCAGGTTTGCAAGGTGCAGCAAGAGCTCCAGGTTCTCATGAAAAAACATGAGACTTTGGAGCTTGACTCAAAGACGCGAGCGTCCGAGCTCGCGGCGGCTATTGAAAATGCCAAGTCTGCCAAGGCCGAATCCCAGAAGACCCTCCAGGAGTTGGATGAGGTGAAGAATATAGCGGCGGGTAAGGCATTCTTTATGCAAAGCAGACACATAAACGTGAGTTACTTGTTACTTACCCGAATCCGGAGCTCTCCAGGAGCGTTCGCAGATCTTCCCCGGAGTGTGTCCGATGCTGCCGCATTCTATCGAGCCGAGGAGGGCAGCTTGACCGAGAAGGTGTTCTGGTCCCAGTATGCTGAGGCCGGACACCCCGTGCCCCTAAGCGACCAGCTGAAGCAACTGGTTGAGCTCCACAAGGCAGCCGAACAGGCCATGAAGGGCCTCATAGTTCGGCTGTGGCCTGGAGAGGCTCTGCCTGGGAGCTATTTCGGGCTGGTGCGACCGCTGGTGGGGGCCTGTCCGAGGCTCGAAGTCATCAAGCGCTCCGTCTGCGTTGAAGGTGCCTGTAGGGCCCTTGCCTGTGCTAAGGTGCACTGGGGCAAGCTGGATGCTGAGAAGCTTGTGAAGGACGGGCCACCGCCGCGGAAAGAGCATCGCAAGCCCGAGAATTACTATAAGGATGTTCTGAAGGGTGCCTGCCTTGTGGCGGATGAATGTTCCAAGGATGTATTTTTTGAGTAAAACTCGCTCGTTTTGTCCTCTGCGCTGAAAACTTGTTCATATGCGCTAAGCAATGCTGTTGGAATTTAAAATATTACCTTCTGTGCGGCTGTTTATCAATTCTGAGAGATGGCGAGTCGTCGGCTTCTGCCCCCTGCCGCTAGTGCTGGGGTGTTCGGGGATAAACCTGAGCGCTCTTTTTCCCATGTTTGGGTCCTTCGAGGGAGACGCTCAGCCCAACGAACAAGGCAATCGTACTATAATGCGTGAACACTCTCACTTAGCCATAGAATTCTATAATTTTAAATTTCGGCGAAGCCCCTGGTATTCGGAAGAACGAGTTCGGGGCACTATCCACGCCTTGGCCGGACAGAGCCGACTCCTCGCTCTAAGCAGCATAAGTCTTTAAGGACTCGAAAAAACCTCTCGAACAGCGACCAGCTCTCGCTTAATCATGACTGTCAGTTTTGGCTTTCTCCACTGAGGTGCTCGACCCAGCTCAACTGGGGCACAATCGCAGTGGTTCTCCTAGTGCTACCTTAGCCGATATAGCGGAATGTAAGGCACCAAAACATAGGAGCCGGGCAAACCCAACTATTGACCCAAGACATGATTCGGAACCGATGCATATAATGCTATAAGTTCGGGGTGCCGCACTTCTTAAAGTGTTCGGACTTCTCACACCATATTGAGGGGTACTAAAGCCCCTGGCGTATTTTGGCCGTACCAACGTGTACGGGTGCAACATGTCGTTAAGAAACATATATTTATAGAAAAAGAGTAATGCAAAAATAGACAGAAGCTATGCATTGTTTATTAAAGAGGGTTGCGATCAAAGCAGAACGATACAAATAATGCGATAAGCAAAAGGTTGGACTATTTAACATGTCTGTTCCAGGGGCAAGCTGCGGAATGGTATGCGAAACAGGTATACTGCTCGTGATAGAGACCACCTGGGAGTTCCGTAATGCGGCGTGGCTTGTCTGCCTCCCTGGTTCTTGCATCGTTTGTGCGGCAATTGAACTGCCGAACAGGCCTTCCGAAGAATGGAGTCCTGAAAGTAAGAGAAAATTAAAAAATCGGCAGCCCCTGGTGCGATTTAAGCCGTGTTTCGGGCATGCCGTGATGGTGCCCCTCCCCCTGTACCCATGGTATTTCTAGAGCGTAGTTATGTACGCGAAGCACTGGCGTTGCCTTTTTGCGAGGGCTGGGGTTGGGGCCGCATTGCTACGCCTGCTCGGATCGTGCCAGGCGGTCTTGTTGTAGGTTACTCCGGGCGCGCTTGACGGTGTCTGGTCGTTTAATGGCCGGACTGGAGAACTGCCTGGAGAGGCTGCTTTGTACTTCCGCTGCAAGGGCCGCCGTGTGCTCCTCCATTCGGAGGGAGCGTTCGGTGTTTCCATTGACCATAATTACTCCTCGAGGGCCTGGCATTTTGAGCTTAAGGTATGCGTAGTGCGGTACCGCATTAAACTTGGCGAATGCGGTTCGCCCGAGCAGTGCGTGATAGCCACTGCGGAATGGGACTATGTCGAAGATTAACTCCTCGCTTCGGAAATTATCCGGAGATCCGAAGACCACTTCAAGTGTGACTGAGCCTGTACAGTTGGCCTCTACACCTGGTATCACGCCTTTAAAGGTCGTTTTGGTGGGCTTAATCCTCGAGGGATCTATGCCCATTTTCCGCACTGTATCCTGGTAAAGCAGGTTCAGGCTGCTGCCGCCATCCATAAGGACTCTAGTGAGATGAAATCCGTCAATAATTGGGTCTAGAACCAATGTGGCGAATCCGCCATGACGGATGCTAGTGGGGTGGTCCCTTCGATCAAAGGTGATCGGGCAGGAGGACCATGGGTTGAACTTTGGGGCGAATGGCTCTACCGCGTATACGTCCCTTAACGCGCGCTTCCGCTCCCTCTTGGGGACGTGGGTTGCGTATATCATGTTCACCGTCCACACTTGTGGGGGAAAACCCTTCTGTCCACTGTTGTTCGGCGGCCGGGGCTCTTCATCGTCATCGCTATGCAGCCCCTTGTCTTTGTTTTCGGCATTTAACTTGCCTGCCTGCTTGAACACCCAGCAATCCCTGTTGGTGTGATTGGCCGGCTTTTCGGGGGTGCCATGTATCTGGCACAAGCGGTCGAGTATTCGGTTCAAACTAGACAGGCCCCTAGGATTCCTTTTGAATGGCTTTTTCCGCTGACCGGATTAGAGCCTCTGAATCCGGCATTAACTGTCGTATCCTCAGCGTTGTCGCCGTTAATGCGGTGCTTCAGCTTGTTGTGACGCGACTTGCCACTACCGTCCCTGGTATCCGAATTACCAGGGTTCTTGGTCATATTGTTGCTACGAGCGAGCCAGCTGTCTTCACCCACGCAAAAGCGGGTCATGAGTGTCGTGAGTGCTGCCATAGATTTCGGCTTTTCCTGTCCTAGGTGCCGGGCGAGCCACTCGTCACGGATATTGTGCTTGAAGGCTGCTAGGGCCTCTGCGTCCGGATAGTCGACTATTTGATTTTTCTTTGTTGGGAACCGTGTCCAGAATTGCCTGGCCGATTCCTCTGGCTGCTGAATTACATGGCTTAGGTCATCGGCGTCTGGTGGTCGCACATAAGTGCCCTGGAAATTGTCGAGGAATGCGGCTTCCAAGTCCTCCCAACAACTGATTGATCCTGCTGGCAAGCTGTTAAGCCAATGCCGAGATGGTCCTTTAAGCTTGAGTGGGAGGTATTTGATGGCGTGGAGATCATCGCCACGGGCCATGTGGATATGAAGGAGATAATCCTCGCTCCATACCGCAGGATCTGTTGTGCCATCATATGATTTGATGTTTACGGGTTTGAAACCCTCGGGGATTTGATGGTCCATTACTTCGTCTGTGAAGCATAGTGCACGTGTGGCGCCTCTGTACTGGGCTATATCACGATGTAGCTCCAACAAGCTTTGTCTACTGTGTTCGGCCCTACCGGATTTATGTCCAGCGTGACGGTTATTGTCTCCAGTCATGGGGCGCCCACGCGATCCGTAGATCAATCTTGTTTGCCTTGCCTTGTCCTCCAACATATCTCGCAGGTCTGGCGCATTTTCCCGTGCCTTGGTACGGGGTGCGGCTTGAGTGGAGGGCCGAGAGGCCTCTCTGTCGCGGCCACGAGGTGGCCGATCGGCCATATCGAGTGCTTCCTCCTCTAATCGGGGTAGCAACCTGCGCTTTGGGTAGCTCTTGGAGGGGCGTTCAAGTTTATGCTCTTCGGCCACAAGGACTTCAGTCCATCTATCGACTAGCAAATCTTGATCAGCTCTAAGTTGTTGCTGTTTTTTCTTAAGGCTTGTAGCCGTGGCCATAAGCCTGCGTTGAAAACGCTCTTGCTCGACGGGATCCTCTGGCACGACGAATTCGTCGTCATCGAGGCTTGCCTCGTCTTCGGAGGGAGGCATATGATTATCGTCCTCGACCTCTCTGTCTGCCGCTCTCTCATGAGGGCTGGTTTCTCCATCCTCCTGTGCTGAATCTTGCTGGAGGGGGTTTTCTTTGGCACTTTCCGGAGTATTATTATCTCCCGTGCTGGAATCGCCGTATTTTTTTTGGCGGGATTTTGAGCGGCACCGCTGACGCCGGCGCTTAGGCTGTTTCTTGGAGGGGTCATCCTCCACTGTTCCATCGCCATCTCCTTATTTTGGGGTGTCCACCATGTATATGTCATATGACGAGGTGGCTTTCCAGGGCCCGATAGGTGCTGGTTCTTCATCGTCTCCTGCATCGGCGTCCATACCGTCGATGTCTTCGGAGTCGAAGTCGAGCATGTCGGTTAAATCGTCGACAGTGGCTACAAAGTGGGTTGTGGGTGGGCTTTGAATTCCTTCATCGTCTGTATCCCAACCTTGCTGACCGTAGTCCGGCCAGGGCTCTCCTGATAAAGAGAGAGACTTTAGTGTCATCAGAATATCGCCGAGAGGCGAGTGCTGAAAGATGTCTGCGGCAGTAAACTCCACGATCGGTGCCCAATCGGATTCGATCGGCAGGGGCGCGGAGGGTTCAGAGTCCGGAGAGGAGTCCAGCTCCTTGGAGTCATGAGTCTCGCAGAGTGCGGGGCTGGTGTTCGGCTCGATCGCCGTTGGGAGCGCAGCCCCCGAGGCGGTGTCTAACCACCCATCCTCGATCGGCGCAGTTGGCTCCGAATTAAGGGTCGAAGCCGATGCGGGTGCGGCCTCCAGGGCACTGTTCGGCGGCAGAGCTAGATCATGCTCGTCGTGACAGTGCGGCGTGCTCGGCAGTGGCTCGAATCCGTCGAAGATCAAGTCCCCGCGGATGTCAGCCGTGTAGTTTAAACTTCTAAATCTGACCTGACGGCCAGGGGCATAGCTTTCGATCTGCTCCAGATGGCCAAGTGAATTGGCCCGCAGTGCGAAGCCGCCGAAGATGAAGATCTGTCCAGGGAGAAAAGTCTCACCCTGGACTGCATCTCTATTGATGATCGTAGGAGCCATCAAGCCTGACGGCGATGACATAGAGGAACTCTCAGTGAAAGCACCAATGTCGGTGTCAAAACCGGCGGATCTCGGGTAGGGGGTCCCGAACCGTGTGTCTACGCCGGATGGTAACAAGAGGCAAGGGACACGAAGTTTTACCCAGGTTTGGGCCCTCTTGATGGAGGTAAAACCCTACATCCTGCTTCATTGATATTGATGATATGGGTAGTACAAGAGTAGATCTACCACGAGATCGGAGAGGCTAAACCCTAGAAGCCAGCCTATGGTATGATTGTTGTTGTTAATGTTGTCCTACGGACTAAAACCCTCCGGTTTATATAGACACTGGAGAGGGTTAGGGTTACACAAAGTCGGTTACAATGGTAGGAGATCTGCATATCCATATCGCCAAGCTTGCCTTCCACGACAAGGAAAGTCCCTTCCGGACACGGGACGAAGTCTTCAATGTTGTATCTTCATAGTCCAGGAGTCCGGCTGAAGGTATAGTCCGGCTATCCGAACACCCCCTAATCCAGGACTCCCTCAGTCGCTCCGAAAAGTTAATCACATAGAGACCATTCTTGACATGCCCAATGAGCGAGTCCTGGATTAGGGGGTCTCCGGACAGCCGGACTATATCCTTTTGCCGGACTGTTAGGCTATGAAGATACAAGATTGAAGACTTCGTCTCGTGTCCGGATGGGACTCTATTTGGCGTGGAAGGCAAGCTAGGCAGTACGGATATGGATATCTCCTCCTTTGTAACCGACCTTGTGTAACCCTAACCCTCTCCGATGCCTATATAAACCGGAGGGTTTTAGTCCGTAGGACACAATAGCATACAATCATACCATAGGCTAGCTTCTAGGGTTTAGCCTCTCCGATCTCGTGGTAGATCAACTCTTGTAATACTCATATCATCAAGAATAAATCAAGCAGGACATAGGGTTTTACCTCCATCAAGAGGGCCCGAACATGGGTAAAACATCGTGTCCCCTGCCTCCTGTTACCATCCGCCTTAGACGCACAGTTTGGGACCCCCTACCGGAGATCCGCTGGTTTTGACACCGACATTGGTGCTTTCATTGAGAGTTCCTCTGTGTCGTCGCCGTTAGGCTTGATGGCTCCTTCTATCATCGATAGCGATGCAGTCCAGGGTGAGACTTTTCTCCCCGGTCAGATCTTCGTGTTCGGCTGCTTCGCACTGCGGGCCAACTCGCTTGGCCATCTGGAGCAGATCAAAAGCTACGCCCCTGGCCATCAGGTCAGGTTTGGAAGCTTAAATTACACGGTCGATATCCATGGAGACTTGATCTTCGACGGATTCGAGCCCCTGCCTGGTGCGCCACGCGGTCACGATGAGTACGACTACCATCGGACCGTATTCAGGAGATCGCACCGGCAGCCGCTCCGAGCCTCAATTCAGAGCCAGTTGCGCCATCCATGGACGGGTGGATAGACCCCGTCACGGAGGCTGTATCCTCAGCGGCGATTGAGCCGAATATCGACCTTACCCTTCACGAGAGTCGTGTTGCCAAACTGCCGGATCCTTCCCCGGCCACGGACTCCGAACCGCCTGCGCCCGTGCCTATCAAATCCGACTGGGCGCCAATCATGGAGTTCACCTCCGTGGATATCTTTCAGCACTCACCCTTTGGCGACATACTGAATTCATTAAGGTCTCACTCCTTGTTAAGAGAGTCCTGGCCGAACTATGTCCGGCAGGATTGGGATGCGGATGACGATGAAATTCGCCGCCCACCCACCACCCACTTAGTAGCCACTGTTGATGACTTAACCGACATGCTCGAATTCGACTCCGAAGACATCGACGGTATGGACGACGATGCAGGAGACGAACAGGAACCACTGCCCACAGGGCACTGGACGCCCACTTCATCACATGACGTATACATGGTGGACTCACCAAAAGAAAACGACAACGAGGAAAGGAAGGACGCAACGAAGGGTTGTCCCCTCGAGAAGCAGTCAAAGCGGTGGCGTAAGTGCCACTCCAAATCCTGCCTCGGCGGAGACAACGATCATATAGACCCAGCGTTAGGGCAGGGTGAACCATCGCCGGACCACGGCAACACGGAGAATCAAACCGAACAACCCGACTCTGTCAAAAATAATAGTCCGGGCGACATCACACCGGACAGACACCCGGAGCAACAGAATGCCCGTCAAAGGCTTGTTGCCACCGCGAGGAGTCTAAAAAAGCAGAAGCAAGGCTGCGCAAGACACACTCAGAATCAGATGGAGTAAAGTACTCAACACAGTAGCGAAGAACGGCGGTAATCACCCCACCAAGAGCTACCTGAAGTGGAAGTTGCTACCTGAATTTGATGAGGAGGCCTTAGATCCCCCGCAACCAAAAATTAAAAAGGCCATCTGGATGGATAGACGACCTCACGGCCAACATAGAGCGGCAAACAACGCCGCACATAAGCCAATACACGATCCACGCGAGGGCTCGCATCAAAAGGACGGCGCAACCAGATCCATCTATGGACCACGCAAGTGCGCTCCAGCATACGATGCAACACAACAAACATCCGAACATCACGGTACACCCAGATACAGGGGTGCCGCACACCCCCTATGTTTCACCGACGAGGTGCTGGACCATGAATTTCTAGAGGGATTAAAACCCGTCAACATAGAGGCATACGACGGAACAACAGACCCTGGGGTCTGGATTGAGGACTATATCCTCCATATCCATATGGCTCGAGGAGACGATCTCCACGCCATCAAGTACTTACCCCTCAAGCTCAAAGGGCCAGCTCGGCACTGGCTTAAAATCCTCCCCGAAAGCTCCATTGGAAGCTGGGAAGAGCTCGAAGACGCTTTTCGGGCAAATTTTTAAGGGACTTATGTCTGACCTCCGGAAGCGGATGATTTGAGTCATATAACTCAACAGCCCGGAGAGTCAGCCCGAAAGCTTTGGAACAGGTTTCTTACTAAAAAGAACCAAATAGTCGACTGTCCGGACGCCGAAGCCTTCGCAGCTTTTAAGCACAGCGTCCGAGATGAATGGCTTGCCACACACCTCGGCCAAGAAAAGTCGAGAACAATGGCAGCATTAACAAACCTCATGACCCGCTTTTGCGCGGGCGAGGACAGCTGGCTAGCCCGATGCAGCACCAGCGACCCAAGTACATCCGAAGTTAGAGATGGAAACAGGAAATCACGACGCAGCAAAAACAATAAGCGCCGGAATAAAGAAGACATCCCGAAGAGCACGGCGGTAAACGCCGGATTCAGAAGCTCTCGGCCAGGTCAGCAAAAGCCGACCTCTAAAGGCGCCAGAGATGAACTGTCCAGCCTAAACAAAATTTTGGACCAAATATGTCAAATCCATAGCACCCCTGGTAAACCCGCTAATCATACCCACAGAGAATGTTGGGTCTTCAAGCAGTCCGGCAAGCTCAACGCCGTACACAAGGGGGAGGATACACGAAGCGAAGACGAGGATGAGCCTCTCAAGCAAGACACTGGGGAACAAAAGAAATTTCCACCAGAAGTCAAAACAGTAAACATGTTACACGTGATCAAGGGGAGAAACAAAGCGGCACTCGCAAAGAAATATGCCCAAGGGCCTATCACCATGGAGTCCTGCCACTGGTCGTCCCAACCGATCACTTTCGACCATCAGGATTACTCAGCAAGTATCTGGCGCGCGGGATGGGTTGCCTTGGTATTAGACCCAATAATTGATGGATACCTCTTCACACGAGTCCTAATGGACAGTGGCAGCAGTCTAAACCTGATATATCAGGACACGGTCCGCAAAATGGGGATAGACCCAACAAAAATTCGCCACAGCAATACTACCTTTAAAGGAGTAACGCCAGGCCCAGGGGCTCATTGCACGGGCTCCCTGCTACTAGAGGTTATATTCGGCTTCCCCGATAACTGCCGTAGTGAAAATTTAACCTTCCACATCGCTCCGTTCCAAAGTGGCTATCAAGAACTACTTGGACGCGAAGCTTTCGCTCGCTTTAATGCAATACCGCATTACGCTTCCCTCACGCTTAAGATGCCCGGTCCACGTGGCATCATTACAGTCAATGGAAATATTGAGCGATCCCTGCGCGCCGAAGAGAGTGCAGCTGCCTTGGCAGCCGCACACTAAAACGGCCTCACCAACTAAAGCATTTGATAGGTCGTCAAGACTACAGACACGGTTAGACGAGTCCGACGCAGCTCTATGTAATTCATACAGGTTTGATGGCCACACCCCTATTACAAATACAAGGGGCTCAACGCCCGCAGACAAGTGGCAATTTTTACTCATCTTGAATTGTACATGGTTCTTTAAACCTACCTTTTTGCACGACAACTTTTCACCTAAGTTCCTCTCTTTTACAGATGACCATCGTGCTGCACCCGTCCAGGATATGGCACAACGGAGACACAGGTGCAGACGTGCAGCAGGGACCCGTTCCAAGGATTCTTTTTAGATTAAGACCCTGCGTAAACCTTTCTTACTGTCTCTTGTTGATACACATCCCTCGGATTCTCAGTACTATTGAGAAGGATGCTGACGTCTTGGCACATGGCCACGTCAGAATAATGCACGTACCTAGACACCAGGGGCTTCATACAAAGGGCACTGTTCAGGCCCACAATAAAGACCGAATACCTTAGGGAGTGTTCGGCGTCGCGAGTTTGGCCTTATATGCATCAGCTCCGAATCATGTCTTTGGTAAAATGTTGGGTTTTTCCGGCTCCTGTGTTTTGCTGCCTTACGTTCCGCTCTATCGGCTAAGGCGGCACCAGGAGAACTACTGCGATTGTGCCTTGGTTCATCCGGACGAGCACCTCAGTAGAGAAAGACGAAAACTGCCTGTCATGATATAGCGTGAGACTGGTCAACCACTCGATGACCTATCGGAATCTTAGAATTCCTCCGCCTTAACAAAGGGCCGTTTCCCGGCCAGGCATGTACGCACCCCGAATTCGGGTGAGTGCGGAGCCACCAGGGGCTATATAGTAGCCCCACTCTCAAACTCCTCTGGCTAAGTGAAAGTGTTAAAGCATTATAGTCTGGTTGCCTAGTTCACTGCGCTATCACCTCCTTAATAGGACCAAGACGTTGGATTAAGTGTGAACACACGTCTTTTGAGAACACCCCCGCATTATATGCGTGGGGGCTGAAGTCGACGACTGCAATCTTTCAGGTTATACACATGTGTACATAAACGGCCGCACAGGAGGCATCACAATACTTTCGGGCACAAGTATAAATACAGCCTTGATAAATTCAATAAAAACATTGTTTTTACAATGGGAATACATGTCATTCAAACATAATATTCTTCGAGCACTGGGCCTCTATCAAACGAGCACCCTCAAGAACTTCTTCAAAATAGTGCTCGGCAGCCACTCGGCCTATGGCTGAACCCTGCGCCGCGATAGTGGTAGCATCCTTCTCCGCCCAGTATGCTTTGACACGGGCAAGGGCCATCCGCGAGCCTTCTATGCACGCCAACATCTTCATCGCATTGATGCGCGGCACCGCACCAAGGAACTGTTGCACTAAGCTGAAATAGCTGTTCGGCTTCAGCTTTTCCGGCCACAGATGATCTACGGCGGACCTCATGGCAAGCCCGGACAACCTATTGAGTTCGGCCCATTCAGCTAGCTGATCGGTCAATGGAAGCGGACGCTCTGGCACGTTGAACTGCGACCAGAACAGCTTGTCCACTTCCCGATCTATTTGATCTCGGAAGTACTCGGCCGCATCGACAGCGCTCGCCGCCAAGTCTAAATATGCGTCCGCTGAACTCCACAGCCGATCCAGAGGGGCATACCGTGGATCTCCGAACTTCCTCCGCAGCAAAAAGGGCTCCCGGCCACAATATCACAGGCTTCATGCAGTTCCTCCTTCTTCGCTCTCATAGCAGAGCGGGTGTCTTTGGTCACCATCGTGGCCTTTTCAAGGTCCGTCGCCTTCGCTCGGTTTTCTTCTTCAAGGAACTGGCAACGGTCGACAGTGTCTTTTAACTTTATAGCCATCTCAGCCATCTTCTCTTTGCTCTCGCAATGCGCGGCCTTCTCGGCTTTCAACTCTTCGGCCGCCTTCAAAGCAGCCGCATTACTACTCCTTGCTTGTTCTTTGGCTCGGGCACGTTCCGCCCGAAGGGTTTCCACGGTGGCAGCTCCATCTACAGTCACAAAATATTAAAGATACTGGCATCACGCTGCTCTTACTATGTGACATTCACTAGAAAATATCACTTACCCTGTGCCTCGTCAAGCCTCTTGTTAACAAGCTCGATGTCGGCATCCGCCGCATCCAGTTGCCGCTTCAGTTCGGCAAACTCATTAGTCCGACTAGCCACCGGAGCTTCCACCACCTGCACATAAAGCGGTATGGTTATTACCTAGGACTACGATCCTCTATTTGCCGCCCTCCTCAGTGACAACCAGAGTCTCAGGGGCTACTATCTACACAGGGCACACCTAAAAATGTGCGGTACTATCACAAATGTATATCATTTTACGTACCTCAAAGCCCATTAGCAGACTCATAAAGGCGTCATGCAACCCGCTTTCGGCGGACGAAATCCTTTCCATCACCGTACGCATCAATGTACGGTGTTCTTCTGAGATAGTTGCTCGCTCTAGCAGATCCCTCAGTGCGTCCAACCGCATACCAGACGGTGCCGGATTCTTTTGGTTGCTCTCTTCAAGAGCCTGATACTGGGGACTTTGGGCGACCATAGGATCATCTTCTGGCCTTACCTGATCCGGCGAGGCCCTCCGTGACGACACTTCAAGGTCGCCCGCTTCTTGAGCGGGGGAGTCTGGGGGAGGCGTTTCGCTCTCCATCATCTCCGAAAGAAGATCCCCCGAAGGCGAGCTCTGCTGAGAAGGGCTAAGATCCGAACTGCAAGATAAATGCTTCGGTTATTTTCCTCAGAGGTAAGGTAGTATATTTTCACTATTAAAGTACTTTTTGATTAATTACAGCTTGTTAGAGGGCTGATCCTCGCGCGGACTTTGTGCGGCAAGAGCACCCTCCAAGGCAGGACCCTCTGGTGGAGATTTCTTCTCCCGTTTGAAAACCTTGGTTTCTGGATCTTCAGAGGCAGACCTCTTCCTTCCCCGAAGCGAGAGAAGGTCAGATTCTTCCCCTTGGTTATCCTCCTTCGTAGAGGCGCTCATTCCCTTGGTTGGAATTGGTAGCGATGGGGGCCCGCTTTCGCCCTCATTATTCCCCCCTTTATCTTCCTTTGAGGGCTCCGGGCAAGGTGCTATGTCATGTTGCCAAAACCGATCATCAAATTGGATTTGTGGAAATATTATTCTCTCTACGGTGGTATGTGGAACCTATTTTGCAGGGTCGGACACTATCCTTGTATTCAAATTCTTCCGTGATGTGTTCGGAGGAGGAACCTGCCTTGCAATGCCGAAGACAATACCGCGCGACGGACTCATCGTCATTGAAGCCTGGTTCACGGGCTACTGAGGGAGTCCTGGATTAGGGGGTCTCCGAACAGCCGGACTATATCCTTTTTTTGGACTGTTAGACTATGAAGATACAAGATTGAAGATTCGTCTCGTGTCCGGATGGGACTCTACTTGGCGCGGAAGGCAAGCTAGGCAGTACGGATATGGATATCTCCTCATTTGTAACCGACCTTGTGTAACCCAAACCCTCTCCGGTGCCTATATAAACCGGAGGGTTTTAGTCCGTAGGACACAATAACATACAATCATACCATAGGCTAGCTTCTAGGGTTTAGCCTCTCCGATCTCGTGGTAGATCAACTCTTGTAATACTCATATCATCAAGAATAAATCAAGCAGGACGTAGGGTTTTACCTCCATCAAGAGGGTCTGAACCTGGGTAAAACATCGTGTCCCCTGCCTCCTGTTACCATCCGCCTTAGACGCACAGTTCGAGACCCCCTACCCGAGATCTGCCAGTTTTGACACCGACAGTGCTCATGCTAGCCTCAAAGAGTCTCATGATCAACTCCAAGTAACGATAACCAAGGAGAAAGCCACCTTTCCTCATATGGTCTTAATTGATAATGCAAATGCTACTAACCCATGTTGTGAGCATGTGCATTTTGTTGAGTAGAATGCAAAGTTGAAGAAGAAACTTTGGAAAGGCCTTGTGTCATGCATACAAGGTGAGAAGAACCTCAATGAACTTTTGAGCAATCAAAAGGAAGTTGTGGCCAAGGAAGGAATTGGGTTCACACCTAAGTCCAAGAATAAGAAGAAGGATGACAAGGCCAAACGACCTCCCCCTCTCAAGAATACTTTTGTGAAGGAGGGAGAGGGTGCTTCTAAGAAGAAGAAGAACAATGTGAAGGGTAGTGATGCTAAGAAGGGCAATGCTACCCCTCTCAACAAAGCCAGCGACTTTAACCCTTCTTATGTGTTATGCCGTGCTAGTGATGGACATGTTTATGACAAATTTGTTGCTTCTTCTTATGAGTACAGTGAATGGTCTATTTGGGTTCCTAAGACCCTTGTTACTAACATCAAAGGACCCATTACAAAATGGGTACCTAAAATCAAGCATTGATTTCTTGTAGGTGTTTGCTTCCGGTGGGGGGATCATGGTTGCTCGATAGTGGAGCCACTAATCATATGACCGGAAGCAAGGTCTTGGTGGTGGGCGTTCACAAGATTCCATCTATGCCCACCAATGTCGAGTGGGGTGATGCCTCGTCCTCTAAGGTATTGGGACTTGGCAAGGTTGTCATTTCTCATGATCTCACGATCGAGAAGGTCATGCTTATTGAGTCCCTTGCATACAATTTACTTTCCGTTCATCAACTTGCACTCATGGGCTTTGCCACTTTCTTTGATGTTGACACCATGGCCCTCTTGTGGAGCAAGACTCTTAAAGTAGCCTTTGTTGGGTGTCGGTGTCAAAACCGGCGGATCTCGGGTAGGGGGTCCCGAACTGTGCGTCTAAGGTGGATGGTAACAGGAGGCAGGGGACACGATGTTTTACCCAGGTTCGGGCCCTCTTGATGGAGGTAAAACCCTACGTCCTGCTTGATTTATTCTTGATGATATGAGTACTACAAGAGTTGATCTATGTCGGTGTCAAAACCGGCGGATCTCGGGTAGGGGGTCCCGAACTGTGCGTCTAAGGCGGATGGTAACAGGAGGCAGGGGACACGATGTTTTACCCAGGTTCAGGCCCTCTTGATGGAGGTAAAACCTACGTCCTCCTTGATTAATATTGATGATATGGGTAGTACAAGAGTAGATCTACCACGAGATCAGAGAGGCTAAACCCTAGAAGCTAGCCTATGGTATGATTGTATGTTATTGTTCTGTCCTACGGACTAAAACCCTCCGGTTTATATAGACACCGGAGAGGGTTAAGGTTACACAAGGTCGGTTACAAAGGAGGAGATATCCATATCCGTACTGCCTAGCTTGCCTTCCACGCCAAGTAGAGTCCCATCCAGACACGAGACGAAGTCTTCAATCTTGTATCTTCATAGTCCAACAGTCTGGCCAAAGGTTATAGTCCGGCTGTCCGGAGACCCCCTAATCCAGGACTCCGTCAATCTACCACGAGATCGGAGAGGCTAAACCCTAGAAGCTAGCCTATGGTATGATTGTATGTTATTGCGTCCTACAGACTAAAACCCTCTGGTTTATGTAGGCACCGGAGATGGTTAGGGTTACACAAGGTCGGTTACAAAGGAGGAGATATCCATATCCGTACTGCGTAGCTTGCCTTCCACGCCAAGTAGAGTCCCATCCGGACACGAGACGAATCTTCAATCTTGTATCTTCATAGTCTAACAGTCCAAAAAAGGATATAGTCCGGCTGTCCGGAGACCCCCTAATCCAGGACTCCCTCAGTAGCCCCTAAACCAGGCTTCAATAACGATGAGTCCGGCGCGTGGTATTGTCTTCGGCATTGCTAGGCGGGTTCCTCCTCCGAACACATCACGGAAGATTTTGAATACAAGGATAGTGTCCGACCCTGCAAAATAAGTTCCACATACCACCGTAGAGAGAATAATATTTCCACAAATCCAATTTGCTGACACGTTTTTGGCAACATTACATTATGCCATGGCCCGGTAATTATTCTAACCGTTTTTCTTCAACCAGCTCCACACATAACGCGAGGCGGTTTCTTGACACGTCTTGTCAAAGCAGAGATCGTGTTCCCCTAATTACGGGATTCTCATCAATACGGTTGTGGGTAACCCAACCGTGCCTAGGACTCCTAGATTTTAGGCAAGTCCCAAACGGCCACTAGGAGGACGCTTGATATTCACCCTCTTTATAAAGGGACAAGGCTTTTACTTTTTTCCCTCCCGTGCTCAATCGAATCCTTCCCCCGCCTCGAGTTCTAACACCCAAAGCCCAGGTCAGGTGCTTCGGACCTTCAATCATGTCCGGATCTAGCCTTCAAGGCCGGTGGATGCCCTCCTCCGTTACGGAAGAGGATATTAAGAAGTTGAGGGAGGCCAGATACCTAACCGCTGAGGTTTCGCATCGGCTGCCCGCCCGAGGGCAGGTCGTCCCTACTCCCGAACCCAACGAGAACGTTGCGTTCGTCTCCCACTTCCTCTGAGGTCTAGGCCTCACTCTGGATCCCTTCGTTAGGGGTTTGATGTTCTACTACGGGCTAGATTTCCACGATCTAGCCCCGGACTCCTTTCTCCACATCTCGGCATTTATTGTCGTATGTGAGGCCTTCCTCTGCATTACCCCTCACTTCGGCCTATGGCTCAAGACCTTTGACGTGAAGCCGAAGACGGTCGAGGGGCAGCATGTAGCGTGCGGAGGCGCATTAATAAGCAAGATCGCTGGAGCTCCATGGCCAAAGGGTTCCTTTCCAGAGGTGTCCGGATTATGGCAACGGGAGTGGTTTTACATCATAGCTCCCCGAAGTGCCAAGTGGGTGGCTGCCCCTGCTTTCCGCTTGGGCCCTCCACCACAACTGATGTCATGGATTAGCAGAGGGCTGAGCTGGGGTCCAGCCAAGGACGTGCCTATATTGCAAAGCCGTATTCAAGATCTCTTCGAAGGAGATTTCAGTCTGGTTACGGTGGTGCAAGTCATGCTGGTTCATCGAGTCCAGCCTTGCAAACGCCGGCCCCTCCACATGTGGGAGTTCAACCCAGAAGGACCGCGCACTATTCAGAATTTCCTCGGCCTGACGCATGAGGAGATGTATAAATCCTTCTTCGAACCCCAAATAGAGTGTCCGGATACTACCGAGGACGTGGGCCTGAGCAGCAACTGCATCGCCGACCAAGTAAGTAATCCTCTAGCCGAACACACCGTCTTTCATTTATCATGACGTCATTCTGAGAAATCGCTCTTTGACCAGGACTGGCTAACAAAGGCGAAGATGATTCGGTGTTCGGCCCCCCTTCCTGAGGGTTTGGACAATCCGGTACTGGAAAAGATGCTTGATCTAGCACCTTGCCCTGAGCCCTCAAAGGAAGATAAAGGGGGAATAATGAGGGCGAAAGTGGGCCCCCATCGCTACCAATTCCAACCGAGGGAATGAGCGCCTCCGCGAAGGAGGATAACCAAGGGGAAGAATCTGACCTTATCTCACTTCGGGGAAGGAAGAGGACTGCCTCTGAAGATCTGGAAACCAAGGTTTCCAAACGGGAGAAGAAATCTCCACCAGAGGGCCCTGCCTTGGAGGGTGCTCTTGCCGCACAAAGTCCGCGTGGGGATCAGCCCTCTAACGAGATGTAAGTAATCAAAAAGTACTTTAATAGTGAAAATATACTACCTTACCTCTGAGGAAAATAACTGAAGCATTTATCTTGCAGTTCGGATCTTAGCCCTTCTCAGCAAAACTCGTCTTCGGGGGATCTTCTTCCGGAGATGATGGAGAGTGAAACGCCTCCCCGGACTCCCCCGCTCAAGAAGCAGGCAACCTTGAAGTGTCTTCACGGAGGGCCTCACCGGATTAGGTGAGGCCAGAAGATGATCCTATGGTCGCCCGAAGTCCCTAGTATCCGGCTCTTGAAGAGAGCAACCAAAAGAATCCGGCACCGTCTGTTATGCGGTCGGACGCACTAAGGGATCTGCTAGAGCGAGCAACTATCTCAGAAGAACACCGTACATTGATGGGTACGGTGATGGAAAGGATTTCGTCCACCGAATCGGGTTGCATGACGCCTTTATGAGTCTGCTAACGGGCTTTGAGGTACGTAAAATGATATACATTTGTGATAGTACCGCACATTTTTAGGTGTGCCCTGTGTAGATAGCAGCCCCTGAGACTCTGGTTGTCGCCGAGGACGGCGGCAAACAGAGGATCGTAGTCCCAGGTAATAACCATACCGCTTTATGTGCAGGTGGTGGAAGCTCCGGTGGCTAGCCGGACTAATGAGTTTGCCGAACTGAAGCGGCAACTGGATGCGGCGGATGCCGACATCGAGCTTGTTAACAAGAGGCTTGACGAGGCACGGGGTAAGTGATATTTTCTGGTGAATGTCACATAGTAAGAGCAGCATGATGCCAGTATCTTTAATATTTTGTGACTGCAGATGGAGCTGCCACCGTGGAAACCCTTCGGGCGGACTTGCCCGAGCCAAAGAACAAGCAAGGAGTAGTAATGCGGCTACTTTGAAGGTGGCCGAAGAGTTGAAAGCCGAGAATGCCTCGCATTGCGAGAGCAAAGAGAAGATGGCCGAGATGGCTGTAAAGTTAAAAGACACTGCCGACCGTTGCCAGTTCCTTGAAGAAGAAAACCGAGCGAAGGCGACGGACCTTGAAAAGGCCACGATGGTGACCAAAGACACCCGCTCTGCTATGAGAGCGAAGGAGGAACTGCATGAAGCCTGTGATATTGTGGCCGGGAGCCCTTTTTGCTGCGGAGGAAGTTCGGAGATCCGCGGTATGCCCCTCTGGATCGGCTGTGGAGTTCAGCGGACGCATATTTAGACTTGGCGGCGAGCGCTGTCGATGCGGCCGAGTACTTCCGAGATCAAACAGATCGGGAAGTGGACAAACTGTTCTGGTCGCAGTTCAACGTGCCAAAGCGTCTGCTTCCATTGACCGATCAGCTAGCGGAATGGGCCGAACTCAATAGGTTGTCTGGGCTTGCCATGAGGTCCGTCGTAGATCATTTGTGGCTGGAAAAGCTGAAGCCGAACAGCTATTTCAGCTTAGTGCAGCAGTTCCTTGGTGCGGTGCCACGCATCAATGCGATGGAGAGGTCGGCGTGCATAGAAGGCTCGTGGATGGCCCTTGCCCATGTCAAAGCATATTGGGCGGAGATGGATGCTACCACTGTCGCGGCGCAGGGTTCGGCCATAGGCCGAGTGGCTGCCGATCACTATTTTGAAGAAGTTCTTGAGGGTGCTCGTTTGATAGAGGCCCAGTGCTCGAAGAATATTATGTTTGAATGACATGTATTCCCATTGTAAAAACAATGTTTTTATTGAATTTATCAAGGTTGTATTTATACTTGTGCCCGAAAGTATTGTGATGCCTCCTGTGCGGCCGTTTCTGTATACATGTGTATAACCTGAAAGATTGCAGTTGTTGGCTTCAGCTCCCACGCATATAATGTGGGGGTGTTCGCAGAAGACACGTGTTCACACTTAATCCAACGTCTTGGTCCTATTAAGGAGGTGATAGCGCAGCGAACTAGGCAACCGGACTATAATGCTTTAACACTTTCACTTAGCCAGAGGAGTTTGACAATGGAGCTACTATATAGCCCCTGGTGGCTCCGCACTCACCCGAATTCGGGATGCGTAAATGCCTGGCCAGGAAACGGCCCTTTGTTAAGGCAGAGGAATTCTAAGATTCCGATAGGTCATCGAGTGGTTGACCAGTCTCACGCTATATCATGACAGTCAGTTTTTGGCTTTCTCTACTGAGGTGCTCGTCCGGATGAACCAGGGCACAATCGCAGTAGTTCTCCTGGTGCCGCCTTAGCCGATAGAGCAGAACGTAAGGCAGCAAAACATAGGAGCCGGGCAAACCCAACATTTGACCAAAGACATGATTCGAAGCTGATGCATATAAGGCCAAACTCGCGACGCCGAACACTCCCTAAGGTATTCGGTCTTTATTGTGGGCCTGAACAGTGCCCTTTGTATGAAGCCCCTGGTGTCCAGGTACATGCATTATTCTAACGTGGCCACATGCCAAGACGTCAGCATCCTTCTTAATAGTACTGAGAATCCGAGGGATGTGTATCAACAAGAGACAGTAAGAAAGGTTTACGCAGGGTCTTAATCTAAAAAGAATCCTTGGAACGGGTCCCTGCTGCACGTCTACGCCTGTGTCTCCGTTGTGCCGTATCCTGGACGGGTGTAGCACGATGGTCATCTATAAAAGAGAGGAACTTAGGTGAAAAGTGGGTCATGAGGTTTGTTAATGCTGACATTGTTCTCGGCTTTTCATGGCCGAGGTGTCTGGCAAGCCATTCGTCTCGGACGCTGTGCTTAAAAGCTGCCAAGGCATCGGCGTCCGGACAGTCGACTATTTGGTTCTTTTTAGTAAGAAACCTGTTCCAAAGCTTTCGGGATGACTCTCCAGGTTGTTGAGTTATATGACTCAAATCATCCGCATCCGGAGGTCGGACATAAGTCCCTTGAAAATTTGCCCAAAAAGCGTCTTCGAGCTCTTCCCAGCTTCCAATGGAGCTTTCGGGGAGGCTTTTAAGCCAGTGCCGAGCTGGCCCTTTGAGCTTGAGGGGTAAGTACTTGATGGCGTGGAGATCGTCTCCTCGTGCCATATGGATATGGAGGATATAGTCCTCAATCCAGACCCTAGGGTTTGTTGTTCCGTCGTATGCCTCTATGTTGACGGGTTTGAATACCTCTGGAAATTCATGGTCCAGCACCTCGTCGGTGAAACATAGGGGGTGTGCGGCACCCCTGTATCTGGGTGTACCATGATGTTCGGATGTTTGTTGTGTTGCATCGTATGCTGGAGCTCGCTTGCGTGGTCCATAGATGGATCTGGTTGCGCCGTCCTTTTGATGCGAGCCCTCGCGTGGTTCGCGTATTGGCTTATGTGCGACGTTGTTTGCCGCTCTATGTTGGCCGTGAGGTCATCTATCCTACCAGATGGCCATTTTAATTTTTGGTTGCGGGGGATCTAAGGCCTCCTCATCAAATTCAGGTAGCAACTTCCGCTTCGGGTAGCTCTTGGTGGGGCGATTACCGCCGCTCTTCGCTGCTGTGTTGAGTAATTTACTCCATCTGATTCTGAGTGTGTCTTGCGCAGCCTTGAGCCTTTGCTTCTGCTTTTTTAGACTCCTCGCGGTGGAAACAAGCCTTTGATGGGCATTCTATTGCTCCGGGTGTCTGTCCAGTGTGATGTCATCCGGACTATTATTTTTGACAGAGTCGGGTTATTCGGTTTGATTCTCCATGTTGTCGTGGTCCGGCGATGGTTCACCCTGCTCTAACGCTGGGTCTATATGATCGTTGTCTCTGCTGAGGCGGGATTTGGAGCGGCGCTTACGCCGCCGCTTTGACTGCTTCTTGAGGGGACAACCCTTCGTTGCGTCCTTCCGTTCCTCGTCGTCGTTTTCTTTTGGTGTGTCCACCATGTATACGTCATGTGATGAAGTGGGCGTCTAGTGCCCTGTGGGCAGTGGTTCCTGTTTGTCTCCTGCATCGTCGTCCATACCGTCGATGTCTTCGGAGTCGAAGTCGAGCATGTCGGTTAAGTCATCGATAGTGGATACTAAGTGGGTGGTGGGTGGGCGGCGAATTTCTTCGTCATCCGCATCCCAATCCTGTTGGACATAGTTCGGCCAGGACTCTCCTGACAAGGAGAGAGACTTTAATGAATTCAGTATGTCGCCGAAGGGCGAGTGCTAAAAGATATCCGCGGAGGTGAACTCCATGCTTGGCGCCCAGTCGGATTTGATAGGCACGGGCGTAGGCGGTTCGGAGTCCGTGGCCGGGGAAGGAACCGGCAGTTTGGCAACACGGCTCTCGTGAAGGGTAAGGTTGATATTCGGCTCGATCGCTGCTGAGGATACGGCCTCCGTGACGGGATCTATCCACCCGTCCATGGATGGCGCAACTGGCTCTGAATCAAGGCTCGGAGCGGCTGCCGGTGCGATCTCCTGAATACGGTCCGATGGTAGAGCTAAATCGTACTCATCGTGACCGCGTGGCGCACCAGGCAAGGGCTTGAATCCGTCGAAGATCAAGTCTCTGTGGATATCGGCCATGTAATTTAAGCTTCCAAACCTGACCTGATGGCCAGGGGCGTAGCTTTCGATCTTCTCCAGATGGCCAAGGGAGTTGGCCCGCAGTGCGAAGCCACCGAACACAAAGATCTGTCCGGGGAGAAAAGTCTCACCGTGGACTGCATCGCTATCGATGATAGAAGGAGCCATCAAGCCTAACGGCGACGACACAGAGGAACTCTCAATGAAAGCACTAATGTCGGTGTCAAAACCAGCGGATCTCGGGTAGGGGGTCCCGAACTGTGTGTCTAAGGCGGATGGTAACAGGAGGCAGGGGACACTATGTTTTACCCAGGTACGGGCCCTCTTGATGGAGGTAAAACCCTACGTCCTGCTTGATTTATTCTTGATGATATGAGTATTACAAGAGTTGATCTACCACGAGATCGGAGAGGCTAAACCCTACAAGCTAGCCTATGGTATGATTGTATGTTATTGCGTCCTACGGACTAAAACCCTCCGGTTTATATAGGCACCGGAGAGGGTTAGGGTTACACAAGGTCGGTTACAAAGGAGGAGATATCCATATCCGTACTACCTAGCTTGCCTTCCACCACCAAGTAGAGTCCCATCCAGAAACGAGACGAAGTCTTCAATCTTGTATCTTCATAGTCTAACAGTCCGGCAAAAGGATATAGTCCGGCTGTCCGGAGACCCCCTAATCCAGGACTCCTTCAAGCACCCTTCAAGACCTTGTGAGCCTTGTCAAGTAAATAAAACTCCTCTTCGAGTCTACCAAGATCAACCCCAAGCTTGGCCATCTCAGAGTTTAGCACACGAGATACAACAAGAGCATGATCAAGATCTTTCTTTAATTTAGCGTGGTCATCGTTGTATGACTCCTCAAGAGCCAAACGAAGACCTCGCTCTTCCTTAAGAGCATTGGAAAGATCCAAAATCTCATCGGCATAGTCATG
Source organism: Triticum urartu (assembly GCF_003073215.2). NCBI lineage: Eukaryota > Viridiplantae > Streptophyta > Magnoliopsida > Poales > Poaceae > Triticum > Triticum urartu. The sequence continues at coordinate 130,451,946 of NC_053023.1, read as the reverse complement.
ACTATGCCCATCCATCTTAGAGATGGTATCTTCGTGAGCCTCGATCATGTCATTGGCTTCACCAAGTTGTTCCAAGAGAGCAACGAAGTGCTTCTTGGATTTACCCTTGAGCTTACTCATAAAAGACTCAAATTCATTCTCCTCCACATTGGACCCCTCATGTGCATCAATGCAATGTGTCAAAGAAGGATTATTAATGATGGTAGTTTTGATGTTGGGGGTTACCTTGTTGGTGGCTTTAGCCATGAGGCACTTGGCGGTGAAGTTCTCATTGGGTGAGTCGAAGAGAGACACCCATGGAGTTGTCGCAATGGCAATGGAGGCCACGGCAACCGACTCACCGTCTTCATCATCATCATCATCCTTATTGTACTCTTCTTGTGCCACCAATCCCTTGGGAGGAGTCTTCTTGGTAAAGTTGCTCTTGTTGGGGAAAGACTTGGCCTTATCTTTTCGGATGAGCTTGCCACCATTGTCTTCCCTTTTCTCATAAGGACATTCTGCAACAAAGTGGCTCACATTTCTACAATTATAGCAAGTCCTCACTCATTGCTTGACCTTTGCGCCACTTGAGTTGTTCTTGTTGAAGTTGGGCCTTGTGTTCTTCTTGCTCCAAAATTGCCTTGAAGCAAGAGCCATGTGTTCATGATAAGCATACTTTGTATCTTCGGGATTGCGCTCCTCTTCTTCCTCTTCTTCCACACTAACCTTGGCCTTCAAGGCAAGGTTGGGCTTCTTTCTCTTTGAGAGCATAACACCGCATTGTCGGCGGTCTTTTCCAAGATGCTCATAACCACAAACTCATCCAACACTTCACTTGAGGACAAGGTGTGGAAGTCTGGTCTTTCACGAATGACAGAGGACATGGCCTTGTGGTAAGGCATCATGGCCTTGAGGAATTTGCGCTTGATCCAATTGTCATCCGTATCCTTGCTCCCATGATCTTGGAGTGAGACCGCGAGAGTAGTTAATCTCCGATAAAGCTCACGAGGTTCTTCATCTTCTTTCATTGCAAACTCATCGGTTTCATCTTGCACCACTTCATAGTTGGAGCGTTGAATGCTTGCGCTTCCCCGGTAGAGAGACACAACATGGCGCCATGCATCCTTGTCCACAGTGAAGGGTCGGAGATGAGCAAGATTCGGGTGGAATTGCATCTTGGATGATGAAGAGAGCATTCTCATTGAATTGATTATCCGCGGCTTCTCTAGGGGTGAAGTTTCTTCGGTCATGCGGATCAAAACCTTCTTCAATGATTCTCCAAAGGTTAGTATTGACATGGTTCAAATGACGCTTAAAGCGATAAACCCAAGAATCAAAGTCCTCATTTTTCACAAACTTAGGGGGAGGACCGGCATGATTCAAATGAGTGGAAGGAATCGGTCCACCATAAGTAAGTGGAGGTTCCACATGGGCAAAGATGTCGTTGCCAATTTCCCCACTAGAAGAATGAGCCTTTTCACTAGTAGCTTCCCCCTTGTCGGAGTTAGCATCCATCACCTTGTTAGTGGGATCACCCACTTTCAACGGTGCGGTACATAGTTTAAGCCCTTCTAAGAATTTATTAAACATGCTTTCAACCTCGGTCGTCATGGAGGTTTTCAATGTGTCCAAAGCCACATTGAATTCCTCACGAGAGACCGCGGTTCCCCCATCGGGCGTAGATGAGACCGGATTCACACCGGAGTGCTCCACCACACTGTCTACGGTGTCAACCATACTCTTCGGATGGCAAAGTCCTTAATAAAGAGACGAGGCTCTGATACCAATTGAAAGGATCGATATAGTTGACTAGAGTGGGATGAATAGGCAACTAACAATTTTTAGCTTTTCTTTACCAATTTAAACTTTGCATCAAAGTAGGTTGGCTATGCAACTAGGTGAGCAACCTATATGATGCAACAAGAACAAGTACACAAGCAAGCAAGGGATATAACACAAATAAGCTTGCACAAGTAAAGGCACGAGACAACCAAGAGAGGAGTCGGTGAAGACGAGGATGTGTTACCGAAGTTCCTTCCTTTTGAGGGGAAGTACGTCTCTGTTTGAGCGATGTGGAGGCACAATGCTCCCCAAGAAGCCACTAGGGCCACCATATTCTCCTCACGCCCTCACACAATATGAGATGTCGTGATTCCACTATTGGTGCCCTTGGAGGCGGCAACCGTACCTTTACAAACAAGGTTGGGGCTATCTCCAAAACTTAATTGGAGGCTCCCAACGACACCACAAAGCTTCACCACAATGGAATATGGCTCCGCAGTGACCTCAACCGTCTAGGGTACTCAAACACCCAGGAGTAACAAGATCCGCAAGGGATGAGTGGGGGGAATCAAATATCTCTTGGTGGAAGTGTAGATCTAGGCCTTCTCAACCAATCCCTAAAGAATCAACAAGTTTGATTGGCTAGGGAGAGAGATCGGGTGAAAATGGAGCTTGGAGAAATAATGGAGTTTAGGGGTGGAAGAGGTAGTCAACTCGGAGAAGAAGACACCCCTTATATAGTGGAAGAACAAATCCAACCGTTATCCACCAACTCAGCCTGCGAAGCACGGTACTACCACGCCGGGGACGCGGTACTACCGCAAGTGCACACGATACTACCGCAGGGCCCCGCGATACTACCGCCCGAGCAGCAGAAACCAGAACAGCCCAGATGCAATGAAGCAGAGGGCGGTAGAACCGCTAGCGCGGTACTACCGCTCCCCCTTGCGGTACTATCGCAAGGCATGGATGGTCCAGATTTTGGGAAGGCACGGACAAATAAAAATACATCCGCGGCAACTTCCGCTGAGTTGGGATCTATGCAAAAATCCGACATGGTAGTACTGCAAGCCAGGAGCGGTACTACCGCACATGGTGCGGATGTAAAAAATTACATCTGCTCCTACTGCCATGCAAGCTGCTGAGCCTGGCCAAAGCGCATGGTACTACCACGCACCTCGTGCGGTACTACTGCGTAGGGCGCGGATGTAAAAAATTACATCCGCCCCTACTACCGCAATAGCAGTGGCGCCTGGCCTGAGGCCACAGTACTACCGCTCCAAGGAAGCGGTACTACCGTGGGCACTTACGGTACTACCGCACAGGAGGCCGGTACTACCGCAAGGGCCAGCGGTACTACCGCTCCTGGGAGCAGTACTACCGCATGCCCTAGTTTAGCAAACATGACATTTTGCATAGACACGAAAAGACGGAGGGTGCTCCAAAGTGCCAAAGGAAAGTCAGTGCAAAGGGGTAGACGTGTACGTGATGATTCCACCAGAACCTTTCCAAAGCGGACCCCCTCTTAATAGTACGGCTTTCCTACAACTCAAATCCACCGAAAAGAAACGTAGAGAAACATTGTCTTCAATAATCTTTGAGGGGCACCAAATCGTATTGTGCCTAGTGATGAAAAGTCTGAAACACTCAATGCACGTGATTAGTCCGCAAAAGCATTGTCATCAATCACCAAAACAACTAAGGGATAAATATGTCCTTACAGATGGGCACAACCCACCAGGGCACACCTGGGCCTCCAGGTGTGCCCTGGTGGGTTGTGCTCCCCTCGGAGCACCCCCAGGTACTTCTCCGGCCCACTGGATGTCTTCTTGTCCAAAAAAACCACAAAAAGTTTCGCTGTGTTTGGACTCCATTTGATATTGATTTCCTGCAATGTAAAAAAACATGCAGAAAACAGCAACTCGCACTTGGCACTATGTCAATAGGTTAGTACCAAAAATGATATAAAATGACTATAAAATGATTGTAAACATCCAAGAATGATAATATAACAGCATGAAACAATCAAAAATTATAGATACGTTGGAGGCGTATCACCCCCCCCCCCAAGGAAGGAGGTTGAATAGGAGAAGGAGGAGGGGGTTCGGGCCCCCTTTCCTTCCTCCCCCCTCTCTTCCCTTCCTCCCCCCCTCTTCCCTTTTCCCCCCTCCGGTAAAAGGAAAGGAGTGGCCGAATTGGAATAGGGCCCCCAAGTAGGATTCCTCCTACTTGGGGCGCCCAAGGCAGATCCCCCCTCCCACCTATATATACATGGGGAAGGGGCGCCTAGAACACACACCAACAATTGTTAGCCGTGTGTGGCGCCCCCCTCCACAGTTTACGCCTTCGGTCATATTCACGTAGTGCTTAGACAAAGTCCTGCGAGGATCACTTCACCATCACCGTCACCACACCGTCGTGCTAACGGAACTCTCGCTCGACACTTTGCTAGATCAAGAGTTCGAGGGACGTCATCGAGCTGAACATGTGCAGAACTCGGAGGTGTCGTGCGTTGGTGCTTGATCGGTCAGAACAATAAGAAGTTCGACTACATCAACCGCGTTGTCAAACGCTTTCGCTTTCGGTCTACGAGGGTACGTGAACACACTCTCCCCCTCTCGTTGCTATGCATCTCCTAGATAGATCTTGCGTGAGCTGTAACGCCCGGATAATTATGCTACAGTAATCCCATGCTAACGACGCCACGTCACCGTGATGATTCAATCACATTCGGTTTCAAATTCAAAATTAAATCAAACAACAAAAGTAAATAAAAGAACAAGGAGAAACAAAAAACCTCCACCCCCCACCGGGCCAACAGACCCAGCTGGCCTACCATCCCACACCGCGTGGGGATAAGACTGAGTCCCCCTCTCCTCGTCAGCTCCCTGAGATCTTTTCCCCCGCACGATCCCCCTCACTCCCCCACGTTCCCCTCCTCCCCGAAACCCCCTCGCCGCGACGCCTCAGGCACCGCTGCCTCGACCCCGCCACCAACCGACGCCATGCCGTCACTGGATCATTCGCGTCCTCCTCCCTAGTGGCTCCATCGCGCCGTCGCCGTCCTCGTCGTCGACCACCGCCGCCCCGAGCTTCGGCGCCTCCCCGAGCTCACTTTAGCACCTCTACAGGGCCTCGTGAGCACGCTCCCCTCTTCCCCCTTCCTGCTCCTATGCCTTGGCCTGCGCGCCCCGCATCGCGGTTGCCTGCTTGCCGCCCGTGGCCTCCCGAAAGAGCGCATGGTCGCGTCCCGCCTAGCACGCCCGGCACCCGACCACCGCGCCCCACAGTTGCACCCGGCCACCCTCGCCTCGCCCTGGCGCCCTCCTGTGCGCGCCCGCAACGCTGCACGCGCTCACACGCGACCCCGTCCGCTGTGGCCTCGCCCCACTGATGCTTCTGCTACCGCTGCCGGCGCCTTCCTGCCTGCGCCGTAGCCGCGTCATGCCGCCCCTGCCTACAGCCTCGCCGTCGCTGGCCCGCCGCGATCGTGGCCCTTCCCCCGCCTCTCCTGGCCACCACCGCGGCCGCGCTGCTCACTCCTGCCGCCCCGCTGATGCCCCGCCTGCCGCCCTAGCGCCTGCATGCCGTCACCCTATGGCCAGCCGGCGAGCCTCGCCCCGACGGGAAACCACGTCCGCCCCGCCCGGCTCCAGCGCTCGCACGCCCGTGGCCATGCCGGCGGGCGCCCCCGCCCATTTCTCCCGGTGCCCCCCCCTCCCCCGGGGGGGGCCTATGACAGTGGGGCCCGCCCCCAAAGCCTTAAAAAAGAAGTTTAAAAATAAAAACAATTAATTAATTAGTTAGGTAATAAATTAACCTGATTAACTTTGCTTAATCAGTCCAATTAACTAAATTAGTTAATTTAATCCTGTTAATTTAGTTAGGTCAATGACAGGTGGGTCCCCCACGTTAGCTTGACCAATCAACGCCTTGTTGACTACTGACGTCATGATGATGTCATCCTAATGCAATAACTCCATTTTAGAATTAAAATTAATTTCAGAATAGTGTTTAAACTTTGAAAAATCATAGAAAATAACCGTAACTCGGATGAAGAAGTTTTGTACATGAAAGTTGCTCAGAACAACGAGACGAATCCAAATACGTGGTCCGTTTGTCTGCCACATGCCCCTAGCATAGCGAACCTGCAACCTTCCCCCTCTAGTTCGTCTGTCCGAAAATGCCAAACTTCGGGAAAACTTTCCCGGATGTTTTCCCCCTTCGCCATTATCGGCCACTACCGCATTAGGGCACACCTAGCACCGCTTAATTTTATATCATGCATCTGTGTTGCATTTGTGTGCTTTATATTTACTATTTCTTCCCCCTCTTCTCTCCGGCAGACCTCAGGACTGACGCAGCCGCCGAGTACGACTACGCCCTGACGATGAGCACTTTTCAGCAGAGCTTCCAGGCAAGCCCTCCCTTTGATCATCCCGGTATCGCCCATTCCATTCTCTCACGCTTGCATTAGATTTTCCTACTGTAATTGATTGCTCCTATTCTGATGCATAGCCTGCTTTTGTACCTGTTGTTGTACCTTACCTGCTTATCCTAAACTGCTTAGTATAGGTTGGTTAGTGATCCATCAGTGACCCCCACCTTGTCCTTGTTGCCCCTGGTTCATCATCGACGACTCAATCAACGTGATCGACAATAAAATCCCGACACCTCACATCACATCATGCCCCTTTTGTTGCTCAACTCTACAGAGTTACCATCGAGTGCCGAGGGTGGTACCTCATAATGCACTCCTGGTGATGACTCTGTAGTGTAGCTATTCGGTCGTGGTCATCGAGGGTGATTCCTCGTTGACCACTCCTGGTACAACTCTGTCGTGCAACCCCTCAAGTGTGAACCTCGAGGGTGGTTCCTCTTACGTTCACCTTGATGAATGCAAGAGTGTAATTCACCGAGGGTGATTCCTTGGGTTTTCCCCTTGATGTTTGGACACACGGTTACGTTGACTTTACTTGAGACCTTGGTGAAAGTCGGGCGGGCCCGGAGAGCACCCGCAAGATAATTATGTGGCACGACCGGGCATTCTGGGCCCTTGCCGTAAGTCCACGAGACGGGGCGACGGGGTCACATCGATCGTGAGTCTCTGCTCGTCTCCGTAAGCTAATAATACACTATGGTTTGGGCATTTGTTCTGAGTTGGCCTTTGGCCTTTATGCACTAACCACCATGCGAGAATAGTTATGGGCCTCGACGACGTAGTATCAGCCGAAGCTTTGTCAGACGTCTAGTTCAGCATTGCGGCACGGCTGTGCCAGCACCATCCATGTAGAGGTGGAGCCTGGACCCGCCCTACACACAACGACCTGGAGTGCAACGGGCGATGGGCCCAGACCCCAGAGTGCTTAGGATGTAGACCGGCGGGGACCTCTCTACCGAGCCTAGGTAGGGCTACGACGTGTTGATCTTCCGAGGCCGGGCATTGACCCAGAGAAGTGTGTCCGGCCAGAGTAATCAAGTGTGTTGGAAAACGTGATGCACCCCTGCAGGGAAGATTATCTATTAATAGCCGTGTCCACGGTAACGGACGTTCAGACCTATATCCTGATCTTTTACAACTAGAATTTGATACTTGAGATACGTGGCCCTAGGATTGCTTTCTCGCAAGGAGTCGAGGATCTCTGGGCATTAATGCTACAAAGTGCTTGTTAATTATAAACTGCTATTCTTTACTCTTCTACATGCTGCAAGATGCTTGGAGTTGCTTGAAGATGCTAGTCTTTGATAGGCTAGGCCTTCCTCTCTATTCTGGCATTCTGCACTTCAGTCCACAAATACAACCCTTCCATTTGATACCAATGCATAGTTAGTATAGATCTGATGCTTGCGAGTACTTTGGATGAGTACTCATCGTTGCTTTGCTACCCCCTTTTTCCCTTCTTCTTTCCGGTTGTTGCAACCAGATGGTGGATCGTTGGAGCCAGATGCCACCACCGACGGATACTGCTACGTGGAGACCACCGGCGACCAGGAGTAGTTAGGAGGTCCCAGGCAGGAGGCCTTGCCTCTTCGATCGTTGTTGCTTTTGTGTTTGACTTCTTAAGGCATCCTTGTTTAACTTATGTCTGTACTCAGATATTGTTGCTTCCGCTGACTCGCTTATGTATTGAGCTATGTATTCAAGCCCTCGAGGCCCCTGGCTTGTAATATGAAGCTTGTATTATTTTATTTGTGTTTAGAGTTGTGTTGTGATATCTTCCCGTGAGTCCCTGATCTTGGTCGTACATGTTTGCGTGTATGATTAGTGTACGATTGAATTGGGGGCGTCACAAGTTGGTATCAGAGCCGACTGCCTGTAGGAACCCCCTTTTCAACTCCTTGGCCGAAGTTGAGTCTAGTATTTGAAAATTTCTTTACTAACATTGCTGTGCAGCTTACGGGCCCACAACGCCATTGGGTGGTATTAGGATCTTTTAATCCTCGTCTATACTCTGGGGCTCTAATCTCTCTTCTATCCAGGTTAAATAATTTTGCTAACTCCAACCTTAGGATCTCGTGATCACATCCATCTGGAGATTGTATTACGCCTTTCTTGAATTGAGGGCCAGGATCTTCTTCACATTGTTCATGGGCTACAGGATCCTTTTATCGAGGGCACCCTGCATCGTCCCCTGCAGTTTCCTCGCTCTAGTGGTTTTCTCTAACGTTGATGTAGCCTTTGCTATGTCTCGTTGTTGTATCCCTCCATCGTGAGCATGCATGCCGCCTAGTATGTCTAGGATGATCCTCTTGTCTGAACTCATACTAACAACGTTTAAATGGCTCTGAATATGTATTTGTATGTCTTTAATGACTACTGCTTTGTACATACTATGCCTTTGCTCATGTTCAAGTTACATCATGAATGACTCCATACACATGCTCCAACCTCTTGTTAAAATTTCTCCCTGATGTTTTTAGCAGGATGGCTGATGATCCTCCACCTCCACCTTATATTGTTGCAATGATGCAGCAATTTGAATTGAATCGCTAGTTTATGACTGGGGTAATGGCTCGGTTTCCAAACCAAAATGCTCATCAATAGCCTGCCCCAATAACACTGCGAGAATTTGTGCGCCTCAACCCGTCCATTTTCCACAACTCCACCAATCATGTGGATGCTGATGATTGGCTTCGTGACATCATGTTTTAGATGGAGTCAGCTAATGTTGCCCTTACTAGTTATGTCATCTTTGCGACATTTCACCAAAAGGGTTCAACTGCTCAATGGTGGGAAAGCCACAGGGGTATGCTGCCTGCAGAGACTGTAACCACTTGGCAGGAATTTCAGTTAGCCTTCCGTGCACGGTGCATTCCTCAAGGTCTGATGGACTAGAAGAAGAAGGAGTTCTGCAAACTCTCACAGGGCACAATGACTGTGGATGAATATCAGAGGAAATTCCTTGAATTATCTCGCTATGCTACAAATGACGTCTACACTGACGCTCGCAAGCAGGAGAAATTCCGTGAAGGACTGCATCCCGATATAAAGCTCGCACTTGTTGCTCATGATTGCACAGACTTTGCGATGCTTGTCAGCCAAGCTTTCGGAAGTGAAACTAGTCTGACTGAGTACCAGGAATCGCTCAAGCGTACTCGAGATGTTGGCCATCCTCGAGTCAGTCTACTCAGAAACATCGAGTCTGGATCCCACACAATGTTCAGCACTGACCTGCTCCAACAGCAAGGCCGTCTTATGTTGCACCTCGTCTGCCTCCCCCATCGAGACAGCTAACGATTCAGGGTGGACAGTCCAATGTTGTGGCTCCTCCCCATAATGATGGCTTATGCCACAAATGTGGACAGCCTGGACACCGTACTCACAACTGTCGCCAAGATCGGCCTAAAAGGGCACCACGTTCTACTGTGGGTCATATGAAGGGCCGATGAAACCATCATATCAGTAGTTGTAGTGCCGGACCGCCTGCTATGAGTGGTGGTCAAGTCACCCATGTCAAGATGGATGAAGCTCGTGAGTCCCCAAAAATTGTGATGGGAGTCTTCATGTTAATTCAGTGACAGCTTCCGTTCTCTTTGATTCAGGAGCATCGCATGCTTTTGTGTCCCAACAATTTGCTCAGTCGCATGAGTTATACATGGAAAAATTACCAACTCCTTTAGCGGTTCAATCTCCGGGATCCAAGTGACAAACCACAATGGTAAGCCCCCACAACCAAATCGAAATTGGAGGCTTACTTTTCCGGCTTCTCTCATTGTACTCAGACCTTCCAACATAGACATCATTCTTGGAATGGATTGGTTGACAGCCCATAAAGCTAGGATTGATTGTGCCGCCAAGACAGTCTAGCTCACTCACCCTTCTGGCCAGTTGATAAACTACTCAACTCAGATGGTCCAGGATGCCGAGAATCAGATATATGTTCTAAATGCATTGAATGCTTCACCTCTCGAGGGAATAAAGAACATTCCAGTCGTTTGTGATTTTGAGGACGTCTTTGCAGAAGAACTTCCAGGAATACCCCCTGCTAGAGGTGTGGAATTCATCATAGACTTGAAACCGGGCACTACTCCTATAGCCAAGAGACCATACAAGATGCCGCTGCATGAACTCCTTGAGCTGAAGGAGGAAATCGACAAATCTCTTATCAAGGGTTTCATTCGCCCTAGTTCATCTGCTTGGGGGCACCTTCTCTCTTTGTCAAGAAGAAGGATGGTACGAATTGTTTGGTCCAAGATTACCGGCCTATCAACCAGGTAACAATTCAGAACAAGTATCCGCTTCCCAGAATCAATGATCTGTATGATCAACTTGTTGGTTCATCGGTATTCTCTAAACTGGATTTGAGGTTGGGTTACCACTAGATTCGGGTTCATGAAGAGGATATTCCCAAGACCGCATTCGTTACTCACTATGGTTCATATGAGTAGACCATTATGTCTTTCAGTTTAACCAATGCTCCATCCACCTTATCTCATCTTATGAACTATATATTCATGGAATACCTCGACCAGTTTGCCATAGTTTACGTGGATGATATCCTTGTGTACTCTAAGAACAAAGAAGAACATGCTGAACATCTTCGACTTGTTCTAGGAAAACTTCGAGAGCATCAACTATATGCTAAGTATTCCAAGTGTGAATTCTGGCTTCCCAAAGTAACCTACCTTGGCCATGTGATCTCCAAGGATGGTATTGCCGTCAACCCCGAGCGAGTTCAGGCTATTCTTGACTGGACTCCTCAGAAGAATGTCAAACAAGTCAGAAGTTTTCTCGGACTCGCCAGCTATTGCCGTCGATTTGTCAAGAACGCCAAGCCTGTGACTGGTCTTCTTCACAAAGGCATCAAGTTCGAGTGGACAGAAAAGTGTCAGGAAAGTTTCCAAGCGCTCAAAGACAAGCTGACTTCTGCCCCAGTGCTTGCTCCTCCCGATACTAAGAAGGATTTCGTCATTTACTGTGATGCTTCACGACAAGGATTAGGATGTGTCCTAATGCAAGAGCGCAGAGTGATTCCTTATGCCTCTCGTCAATTGCGCCCTCACGAAGAGAACTACCCTATTCATGACCTCGAGCTTGCTGTTGTCATACATGCACTGAAAGAGTGGTGACATTACCTTCTCGGTAATCGTTGCGAGATCTTCACCGACCACCAGAGTATGAAGTACTTGTTTACCCAGCCAGACCTGAACCTCCATCAGCAGAGATGGATGGAGACCGTAGAAGATTTTGACTTGGGTATTTCTTATACACCAGGCAAGGCTAATGTAATGGCTTATGCCTTGAGCCGCAAGTCATATTGCAACCACCTCCAGGTTTGCACAGTTCAGCCCTCGCTTGTTGAAGAATTCAGAAAGCTGAACCTCCATATTATTCCTCCTGGTGTACTCGCTCCCCCTCCTAAGGAGTTCCACAAGATGAACCTCCGTGTTGTACCTCAGGGTTCCCTCAATACCCTGGTTGTCGAACCAAATCTCATGGAGAGCATCAAGAGACTGCAGAAGTATGACCCACAAGTTGAGAATATTAAGCGCTACCTCGCAGAAGGAAGGCCCTCATTCTTCACTATTGAAGATGATGACACCTTGTTCTTTAAAGGTCGCCTAGTGGTTCCTTCAAACGACAACCTGGATATGGTTCAGGAAGTTATGAAAGAAGCTCATGACACTCCATTATCTATTCATCCCGGTAGTACCAAGATGTACCAAGACATTCGTCAGAGATTCTGGTGGTCCAATATGAAGCAAGACATTGCTCATTATATTGCTGAATGTGATGTTTGTCGTTGTATCAAAGCAAAACATCAAAGGCCTGTTGGAACTCTGCAACCTATCTCTATACCTGAATGTAAATGGGACCATGTTGAAATGGACTTCGTGACTGGATTCCCCAAATCGCAGAAAGGTAATGATGCTATTCTTGTCGTCATTGACCGGCTTTCTAAAGTTGCGCATTTTCTGGCTGTCAAAGAAACCATCACTGCTAGTTAGCTGGCAACTCTCTATATGTCCAGAATTGTTTCACTTCACGGTATTCCGCTGGTAATAAGCTCAGACCGTGGCAGCTTATTCACTTCAAGATTCTGGGCTAGTTTCCAAGAAGCTATGGGAACTCATCTATCTTTTAGCACTGCTTTTCACCCTCAGTCGCAGGGACAAGTTGAATGCGTCAATCAAGTTCTTGAAGACATGCTTCGATCTTGTGTCATTTCCTTCGGCAAGAAATGGGAGGAATCTCTCCCGTATCCTGAGTTCTCCCACAACAATAGCTATCAAGCTAGTCTGAAGATGGCCCCCTTCGAAGTGTTATATGGACAAAAGTGCCGGACCCCTCTGAACTGGTCAGAAACTGGGGAACATCCACTCTTCGGTCCTGATATTATCCAACACGCTGAAGAACAAGTTCACGTCATTCACGAGAATCTTAAGACTGCTCAGTCACATCAGAAAAGTCAGTATGACCGTCATCACAAAGACATGGTCTATCAACCTGGGGAAAAGGCTTATCTTCAAGTCACACAAATGAAGGGTGCACACCACTTCGGGATCAAGGGCAAGCTAGCTCCTCGCTATATTGGTCCTTTCACTATTCTCGAAAGGCGTGGAAAAGTGGCATACCATTTGGAACTACCATCGAACCTTTCTCAGGTTCACAATGTGTTCCACGTGTCACAACTCCGCCGCTGCTTCAAGGACCCAATCCGAGCAGTGGATTATGAAGTGCTCGAGTTGCAACAAGACCTCTCCTATAAAGAGCATCTGGTCCGCATTCTCGACCAAGCTGAACGCCGCACATGTCAGAAGGCGATCAAGTTCCTCAAGGTCTAGTGGTCGCATCATTCTGAAGACGAAGCCAATTGGGAACGCGAGGATCGCTTGCGTGATGAATACCCCAAAATTTTTCATTCTGCCACCTAAATCTTGGGACGAGATTTCTTATAGTGGAGGAGAATTGTAACCCCCGGATAATTATGCTACACTAATCCCATGCTAACGATGCCACGTCACCGCGATTTCTGTTGTTAACCTCGCGATGATTCATTCACATTCGGTTTCAAATTCAAAATTAAATCAAACAACAAAAGTAAATAAAAGAACAAGGAGAAACAAAAAAACCTCCCCCCCCCCACTGGGCCAACAGGCCCAACTGGCCTACCAGCCCACACCACGTGGGGATAAGACCGAGTCCCCCCCTCTCCTCGTCAGCTCCCTGAGATCTTTTCCCCCGCACGATCCCCCTCACTCCCCCATGTTCCCCTCCTCCCCGAAACCCCCTCGCCGCGACGCCCCAGGCACCGCTGCCTCGACCCCGCCGCCAACCGCCGCCACGCCTTCGCCGGACCTCCCCCTCGCCGGATTGTCCCCGTCCTCCTTCCCAGAAGCTCCATCGCGCCGTCGCCATCCTCGTGGTCGACCACCGCCGCCCCAAGCTATGGTGCCTCCCCGAGCTCACTTTAGCACCTCTACATGGCCCCGTGAGCACGGTCACCCCTTCCCCCTTCCCGCTCCTCTGCCTTGGCCTGCGCGCCCCGCATCGCGGTTGCCTGCTTGCCGCCCGCGACCTCCCGAACGAGCGCACGGTCGTGTCCCGCCTAGCATGCCCGGGGCCCGACCACCGCGCCCCACAGCTACGCCCGGCCACCCTCGCCTCGCCCTGGCGCCCCCCGCGCGCGCCATCGATGCCGTGCGCGCCCGCGACACCGCGCGCGCTCACACGCGACCCCGTCCGCCGTGGCCTCGCCCCGCTGATGCTTCTGCTGCGGCTGTCGGCGCCTTCCCACCTGTGCCGTAGCCGCATCTTGCCACCCCTGCCTGCAGCCCCGCCGTCGCTGGCCCGCCACGACCGCGGCCCTCCCCCGCCTCTCCTGGCCACCGTCGCCGCCGCGCTGCTTACTCCCGCCGCCCCGCTGATACCCCGCCTGCCGCTGCCCCTAGCGCCTGCGCACCGTCGCCCTGCGCCCGCCTCCGTCTGTTGCGGCCGGCCGGCGAGCCTCGCCCCGCCGCGCCGGGCTTCGGCCCCGACGGGCACCCATGTCCGCCCCGCCCGGCTCCAGCGCTCGCACGCCCATGGCCATGCGGGCGGGCGCTAGCGCCCATTTCGCCCGGTGGCCCCCTGGGCCTATGATAGTGGGTCCCGCCCCCAAAGCCTTAAAAAAAGAAATTTTAAAATAAAAATAATTAATTAATTAATTATGTAATAAATTGACCTAATTAACTTTGCTTAATTAGTCTAACTAACTAAATTAGTTAATTTAATCCGGTTAATTTAGTTAGGTCAATGACAAGTGGGTCCCCCACGTCGGCTTGACCAGTCAACGCCCTGTTGACTGCTAACATCATGATGATGTCATGCTGGTGCAATAACTCCATTTTAGAATTAAAATTAATTTCAGAATAGTGTTTAAACTTTGAAAAATCATAGAAGATAATCCGTAACTCGGATGAAAAAGTTTTGTACATGAAAGTTGCTCAGAATGACGAGACGAATCCGAATACGTGGTCCGTTTGTCTGCCACACGCCCCTAGCATAGCAAACCTACAACCTTCCCCCTCTAGTTCGTCTGTCTGAAAATGCCAAACTTCGGGAAAACTTTCCTGGATGTTTTCCCCCTTCGCGAGTATCGTATAGTACCGCGTTAGGGCACACCTAGCATTGCTTAATTTCATATCATGCATCTGTGTTGCATTTGTGTGCTTTACATTTACTATTTCTTCCCCCTCTTCTCTCCGATAGACCTCGGGACTGACGCAGCCGCCGAGTACGACTACGCCCTAACGATGAGTACTTTTCAGCAGAGCTTCCAGGCAAGCCCTCCCTTTGATCATCCCGATATCGCCCATTCCATTCTCTCATGCTTGCATTAGATTTTGCTATTGTAATTGATTGCTCCTATTTTGATGCATAGCCTGCTTTTGTACATGTTGTTGTACCTTACCTGCTTATCCTAAACTACTTAGTATAGGTTGGTTAGTGATCCATCAGTGACCCCCACCCTGTCCTTGTTGCCCCTGCTTCATCATCGATGACTCGATCAACGTGATCGACGATCAGAGCCCGACACCTCACATCACTGTTGGGGAACACAGTAATTTCAAAAAAAATCCTACGCACACGCAAGATCATGGTGATGTATAGCAACGAGAGGGGAGAGTATTGTCTACATACCCTTGTAGACCGTAAGCGGAAGCGTTATGACAATGCAGTTGATGTAGTCGTACATCTTCACGATCGACCGATCCTAGTACCAAACGTACGGCACCTCCGTGATCTGCACACGTTCAGCTCCGTGACGTCCCGCGAACTCACGATCCAGTAGAGCTTCATGGAAGAGTTTCGTCAGCACGACGGTGTGATGACGGTGATGATGTTGCTACCGGAACAGGGCTTCGCCTAAGCACCTCTACGATATAACTGAGGTGGATTATGGTGGAGGGGGGCACCGCACACGGCTAAAAGATCAACTGATCAACTTGTGTGTCCATGGGGTGCCCCCCTTCCCCGTATATAAAGGAGTGGAGGAGGGGGAGGGTCGGCCCTCTCTATGGCGCGCCCTGGGGGAGTCCTACTCCCTCTGGGAGTAGGATTTCCCCTTTTCCTAGTAGAAGTAGGAGCCCTTCCAAGTAGGAGTAGGAGAGGAAGGAAGGAGGAGAGAGGGAGGAAGGAAAGGGGAGCCGGCCCCCTTCCCAATTCGGATTGGGCTTGGGGGCGCATCTCCCTCTTTTCTCTTCCCTCTCCTCTATTCCACTAAGGCCCAATAAGGCCCATATACTCCCTGGGGGGTTTCGGTAATGTCGGGGGTTCGATGCGACATATGCCAATAGATAGCTTATCATGGTGGGGGCGAGTAGAACGTCGCCGGTGTCTGGAAACGGGATGAGGCGTAGACACGAACGCCGGCGTACTTTACCCAGGTTCGGGGCTCTCCTAGGAGATAACACCCCTAGTCCTGCTCTGCGGGGTCTCCGCATGATCACTAAGGCAAAGTGAATACAAGGGCGCTCCTCGAGCTGTATGCTGAAGGTAGGAGAAGGCAGGGCTAGATCTCTCCTCCCACTATGATATGGTCTAGTTCTAATGTGTGGGAACCCTTTGCATGGGTGCCCTAGGGGGTTTATATAGGCCTACCCCCCAGGGGTACAATGGTAAACTGTCTGGGTGCAGGGTCCAGCCGTCAGGCTCTTCGCCTGCCGGCCCTTCCGCTGACTGCTGGGGCCCGCCGACTGGTGGGCCCCGTCGACTGGTCTGGTACGGAGCCGACAGGCCGTACCCGCCGCTTGCGGGTCTTGCCGGCTGCTAATTACTGTAGCCGTGCTTCTAATGACGCAGGCCTGGTCATGGGGTCGTGGCTACAGCCCCGCCGTCTGGCGGGTGATCACTGTAGCCACTCCCCGTCTCGTCTGGTTAATGGCGCGGGGAACCCATGGGAGGGGCAGGCCGACTCCCTGGGGTCGGCTCCCTGCGGGTCCGACTAGTGGCGCTCTCGCCGTCTTCTGGACTCTCGCTGACTGGTAGGGCCCGTCATCCGTGGACCATACTAACAGGTCGTCGTGGGCACAGGACTCCGCCCACTGTTGCTGATGTCAGGGATGGCATGGCAACAGTGCCGTGCCAGACAGAGATCTCCAATGGTACAGCGCACTGTGGCCTAGCCATCTCCTGGAAAAGGGGAGGGAGTGGGCTTCACTGTTGCCACTCCCTGTCCCATCCCCACTGATGAGGACATGGGCTTTGTTGATGTTGTGGGCCGACTCCCCGTGGCCGGCTTCTCTGGAAGCCGCCAGGCGGGAGTCGGTCGGTCTTGACCTCGCCTCTAGGACTCGGCTGCATGCGGGCAGCCGACTGTTCCTTCGGCCATCCTCCAGAAGACAGTTCCTCATCTGGCGTCTCGAGGGGCGCATTCAGCCCCGATGTCTTGAAAGGTTTTGGGCCTCGGGTTAGCCTACCCGTGGCCCATTACTCCGACACGTAACCTCCCGGTACTCCGGAAAAATGCCCGAACCACTCGGAACCATTCCGATGTCCAAATATAGGCTTCCAATATATCGATCTTTACATCTCGACCATTGCGAGACTCCTCGTCATGTCCGTGATCAAACCCAGGACTCCGAACTACCTTCAGTACATCAAAACACATAAACTCGTAATACCGATCGTCACCGAACGTTAAGCGTGCGGACCCTACGGGTTCGAGAACTATGTAGACATGACCGAGACTCATCTCCGATCAATAACCAATAGCGGAACCTGGATACTCATATTGGTTCCTACATATTCTACGAAGATCTTTATCGGTCAAACCACATAACAGTATGCATTGTTCCCTTTGTCATTGGTATGTTACTTGCCCGAGATTCGATCGTCGGTACCTCGATACCTAGTTCAATCTCGTTACCGACAAGTCTCTTTACTCGTTCCATAATGCAACATCCCGTAACTAACTCATTAGTCACATTGCTTGCAAGGCTTATAGTGATGTGCATTACCGAGAGGGCCCAGAGATACCTCTCCGACAATCGGAGTGACAAGTCCTAATCTCGATCCATGCCAACTCAACAAACACCATCGGAGACACCTGTAGAGCACCTTTATAATCACCCAGTTACGCGGTGATGTTTGGTAGCACACAAAGTGTTCTTCCAGTATTCGGGAGTTGCATGATCTCATAGTCATAGGAACATGTATAGTTACAAAGAAAGCAAAAGCAACAAACTAAACGATCATCGTGCTAAGCTAACGGATGGGTCAAGTCAATCACATCATTCTCCAATGATGTGATCCCGTTAATCAATTGACAACTGATACGTCTCCAACGTATCTATAATTTATGAAGTATTCATGTTATTATATTATCAACCTTGGATGTTTTATATGCATTTATATGCTATTTTATATGATTTTTGGGACTAACCTATTAACCTAGTGCCCAGTGCCAGTTTCTGTTTTTTTCCTTGTTTTTGAGTTTTACAGAAAACGAATATCAAATGGAGTCCAATTAACGTGCCAATTTTTGACGATTTTTTTTGGACCAAAAGAAGACCCCGGAGTAAAAGAGTTGGGCCAGGAGAGTCCCGGGGTGTCCACGAGGGTGGGGGAGCCCCCCCCCCCAGGCGTGTGGGCCTGCCTCGTGGATGGCTCGGGCACCTCCTTGATGTGAGACCTACGCCAAAAATTCCTATAAATACAGAAACCTCAAAAAATTAACCTAGATCAGGAGTTCCGCCGCCAGAAGCCTCCATAGCTACCGAAAACCAATCTAGGCCCTCTCTGGCACCCTGCTGGAGGGGGCCATCATCACCGGAGGGCATGGAGGAGGATCCCAGAGGGGCCATTATCGTCATGAAGGCCAAGGACCAGAGGGAGAACCTCTCCCCATCCAGATGGGAGGCCATGGAGGAGGAAGCACAAGGGGGAGAACCTCTCCTCCTCCCTCTTGGTGGCACCGGAGTGCCATCGGGAGGGGAATCATCGCCGCGATGATCGTTTCATCAACATCACCATCATCATCACCATCCTCATTTGTTTTACGCGGTCCACTCTCCCGCACCCCGCTGTAATCCCTACTTGAACATGGTGCTTTATGCCACATATTATGATCCAATGATGTGTTGCCATCCTATGATGTTTTGAGTAGATATCCTTTGTCTTTGGGTTGATTGATGATCTAGATTGGTATGAGTTGTATGTTTTATTTTGGTGTTGTCCTATGGTGCCCTCCGTGTCGCGCAAGCATCAGGGATTCCCGCTATGGGGTGTTGCAATACGTTTATGATTCGCTTATAGTGGGTTGCGTGAGTGACTAAAACACAAACCCGAGTAAGGGGGTTGTTGCGTATGGGATAAAGAGGACTTGATGCTTTAATGCTATGGTTGGGTTTTACCTTAATGATCTTTAGTATTTGTGGATGCTTGCTAGAGTTTCAACCATAAGTGCATATGATCCAAGTAGAGAAAGTATGTTAGCTTATGCATCTCCCTCATATGAAACTGCAATAGTGATTACTGGTCTTGTTAACAATTGCCTAGGACAATTCCGCACACCGATCCACCATTATTCCACACTCGCTATTTATAATATTTAGTAATATATTCTAACTTTATGATAACAGCACCTACTTTAATATTTTAGCTCTCCGATATCATAGAAAGTTATCCTCTTCATACCCACAACATGGTTTTATTTCTCGTTGCTAGTTGGAAGCAAACGTTCGGTGTACGTAGAGTCGTATCAGTGGCAGATAGGGCTTGAGAGAATATTGATCTTACCTTTAGCTCCTTGTGGGTTCGACACTCCACACTTATCACTTCCACCTTTGGAAATTTCTATGATGATTCCTTGCACTTGGGGATTATCAAGCTCTTTTCTGGCGCCGTTGCCGGGGAGCAATAGTGTGGGGTTGAAATTCTCATGTATGCTTGTTTGCTTTCTTCCCTAAGTAGATTTTGTTTTTTGTTTTTTGTTTCTGTTTAGTTGTGGGTGAAACATAAAAAAATAAAAATAAAGAATGAAAATACCAAAAAAAATTACTTGCCTCTCATGCCTAAAAAGTTTTTCAAAAAGAGAAGTGATTGGAAAGTTATGCATTGAAGAAGTGAGGGTCGACCTTGAGCACTTGCGTTCATGCTCACAAAAACAATGTAGAATTTTTCATGGAAGTTTCTCTGTAAATAATTATCCCCTTATATATATCCATTTTATTATAAAAATAATGTGCCGAGCTTTGGTTTTAGGATGATTAGATTGCTTGTTTACTATGTGCAGAACAAAAACAGAAACTTTGGCTGTAGCGCGTGATTTTAATTTTTTTACTGGAAAGTCAAATGGGTCTGAAACTTTTTGAAAATTACTTCTGTATAAATTTTTTAAATTGTAAAATTTATTTCATAATTTTTGGAGTTACAGAAGTTTACTAAACCTTCAGATTTCTACAGACTGTCCTGTTTTAGACAGATTCTGTTTTTCGTGTGTTGTTTGCTTATTTTGATGAATCTATGGGTAGTATCGGGGGGTATGAACCATGGTGAAGTTGGAATACAGTAGATATAGTTCTAATATGAAATTGGAATGAGTTTTCAACAGTACCTAAAGGTAGTGATTTGCTTTATTATACTAACGGATCTCACAAAGTTTTTGTTAAAGTTTTTTGTGGATGAAGTGTAAAGAGGCAAGATGTGAGAAGAATAAAGTTTTTGTTAAAGTTTTTGTTAAAGTTCTAATATGAAAAACGAGGAGTTACCGATGTGAGAAGAATAAAGAGGCAAGATCTCAAGCTTGGGGATGCCCAAGGCACCCCAAGTAAATATTCTAAGGATACTCAAGCATCCGGTTTTTGTTTCGTTCACATGATTCATGTCCTTTGTGTTTTTGCTTATTCCTTTATGAACCATGCTAGTATGAGATAGCCCTTCATTGATTTATATAATGATTCATGTGCTTCACTTATATCTTTTAAGTATGATATTTTAGAATTGCTCTTTGTGCTTCACTTAAAACCTTTGAGTATGGTTTTATAGAATGCTTCGTGTGCTTCACTCATACATTTTGAGCTTGGACATTGGTTAGCTTATATTAATTGTAGAATTCTACATGAACTTCACTTATATCTTTTGGAGTATGAATAATACTATCATCTAAAGCGGGTTTGGAAGAGTGTCAACTTTAGGAACTAGTGATCCCGCCATTCCGAATGAGGAGAATTTTGCTTATGTGGAGAGTAGTAAAATTTCTATGCTCGTAGATCATGAAAAGAATGCTTTATGTGATGGTAATATTGTTGAACTCATTCATGATGCTACTGAAAATTATTATGAGGGAGGAATACATGCTTGTAGGAGTGCAATAATATCAAGTTTTCCTCTCTATGTGCTTAAAGTTTTGAAGTTATACTTGGTTTGCCTTCCTATGCTAGTAGATTCTTGTTCCCATAAATTGTGTGCTCACAAAATCCCTAGGCATAGGAAGTGGGTTAGGTCTAAATGTGCTAGTCATATTCTTCATGATGCTTTCTTTATGTTCAAGTCTTATCTTTCATGTGAGCATCATTGAAATCATCATGCCTAGCTAAAAGGCATTAAAGAAAAGCGCTTGTTGGGAGACAACCCAATATTTACCCTTACTGTTTTTGTGTGTTTAAATGATTAATCTAATGTAGTAATCATGTTTTATAGCTTTTGTTTCAATAAAGTTCCAAGTAAGACCTTTGAGAAGACTTGGGTGAAAGTTAATGTGATCTTTCTGTAAAAAACAGAAACTTTGCGCTCATGAGATTAGCTGCCATTTTTTACAGAAGAGTGCTTTGGTGCTGATTCTTTTTGCAGAAGATTAATAGACAAATTCCTCACGTCCACCAATTTATTTCATATTTTTTTGAGTAGCAGAAGTATGCTTAGTGTTCAGATCATTACAGACTGTTCTGATTCTGACAGATTCTGCTTTCATTGCATAGTTTGCTTGTTTTCTAGTTTCTATGACTTATATTCCTCAATATAAATTGTAGAGATGATATAGTACAGTAGGCATTGTGTGAGAACAATTATGAATCTTGTCTTTGACAGCACCAAAGTGAATGGTTTACTCTTTATCATACTAACCTATCTCACGAAGTTCCGTTAAGTTTTGTGTGATTGAAGTTTTCAAGCTTTGGGTGAGATATCGATATGAGGAGAATAAGGAGTGGAAAGACCCTAAGCTTGGGGATGCCTGAGGCACCCCAAGGTAATATTCAAGGAAGACTCAAGCGCCTAAGCTTGGGGATGCCCCGGAAGGCATCCCCTCTTTCGTCTTCAAAACTATCGGTATACCTTACTCGGAGCTATATTTCTATTCGTCACATGATATGTGTTTTGCCTGGAGCGTATTTTCAATTTTACTTGCTGTTTGAATAAAATCATTGGATCTGAAATATTAAGTGAAAAAGAATCCTCCCATGGCTAGTTAATTATTTGACTACTCGGTGTCCTTCACTATTATCTTTTGGAGTAGTTTGTCATTTACTCACGTGCGTCACGTATATCCTATGAGTAAATGGTTGAATAATTGAATATCATAAATCTGAAATTATATATGTTTCATATGCTTATACCATGGGGAGTAATGACTTCACATAGAATAAGTATAGGTAGTAAACTTATTGAAAGTTAGCAAACGTAGAATTGGTCACTTAAACAATTCATGAAAGAATATTGAAGGAAGAGAGATTTCACATGTAAATATACTATCTTGGACATCTTTTGTAATTGTGAGCACTCATTAAAATATGACATGCTAAAAGGTTGATGTCGAACAAGGAAGACAACGTAATGGGTTATGTTTTCTTATATCCAAAATAAAGTATATTGTCTTGGATCATCCAACATGTTGAGCTTGTTTTTCCCCCTCATGCTAGCCAAATCCTTTGCACCAAGTAGAAATACTACTTGTGCTTCCAAATACCCTTAAACCCAGTTTTTCCATGAGAGTCCACCATATCTACCTATGAATTGAGTAAGATCCTTCAAGTAAGTTGTCATCGGTGCAAGCAATAAAAATTGCTCTCTAAATATGTATGATTGATTGGTGTGGAGGAAATAAGCTTTATACGATCTTGTGATGTGGAAGAAATAAAAGCGACGGACTGCATAATAAAGGTCTATATCACAAGTGGCAATATAAAGTGACGTTCTTTTGCATTAAGATTTTGTGCATCCAACCCTGAAAGCGCAAGACAACCTTTGCTTCCCTCTGCGTAGGGCCTATCTTTTACTTTTATCTTCTACCTTATGCAAGAGTCACGGTGATCTTCACCTTTCCTTTTTACATTTTATCCTTTAGCAAGCACATTGTGTTGGAAAGATCCTGATATATATATATCCAATTGGATGTAGGTTATCATGAACTATTATTGTTGACATTACCCTTGAGGTAAAAGTTGGGAGGCGAATCTATAAGCCCCTATCTTTCTCTGTGTCCGATTAAAACTTTGAACCCATAAATATCACGTGAGTGTTAGCAATTGTGAAAGATTAAATGATAGTTGAGTATGTGGAGTTTGCTAAACCAAAGCTCTGACATAGACCCTTCCTGAAAATAAGATGAATTGCAATTGTTTGATGACTAAGAATATAGTTTGTTAGTTTCAAGAAAGTTTATGATCTATACTTTAACATGTGAATAGCTTGTTACTTGATCATGAAAAGTTTTATGAAGATGAGCTAATATTATGATATATAATGATGTTATAAAAAGTGATTGAAACTATCATTGATGAAACTTATGCACTTGCTAGCATTCACACTTCATAAATTATTTCTTTTATCATTTACCTACTCGAGGACGAGCAGGAATTAAGCTTGGGGATGCTGATACGTCTCCAACGTATCCATAATTTATGAAGTATTCATGTTATTATATTATCAACCTTGGATGTTTTATATGCATTTATATGCTATTTTATATGATTTTTGGGACTAACCTATTAACCTAGTGCCAGTGCCAGTTTCTGTTTTTTCCTTGTTTTTGAGTTTTGCAGAAAAGGAATATCAAACGGAGTCCAATTGACGTGCCAATTTTTGACGATTTTTATGGACCAAAAGAAGACCCCGGAGTAAAAGAGTTGGGCCAGGAGAGTCTCAGGGCGTCCACGAGGGTGGGGGCGCCCCCCCCCCCAAGCGCGTGGGCCTACCTCGTGGACGCCTCGGGCACCTCCTTGACGTGAGACCGACGCCAAAAATTCCTATAAATACAGAAACCTCGGAAAATTAACCTAGATCGGGAGTTCCGCCGCCAGAAGCCTCCGTAGCCACCGCAAACCAATTTAGGCCCTCTCTGGCACCGTGCCGGAGGGGGCCATCATCACCGAAGGCCATGGAGGAGGATCCCGGAGGGGCCATTATCGTCATGAAGGCCAAGTACCAGAGGGAGAACCTCTCCCCATCCAGGGAGGAGGCCATGGAGGAGGAATCACAAGGGGGAGAACCTCTCCTCCTCCCTCTTGGTGGCACCGGAATGCCATCGGGATGGGAATCATCGCCGCGGTGATCGTTTCATCAACATCACCATCATCATCACCATCCTCATTTGTTTTACGCGGTCCACTCTCCCGCACCCCGCTGTAATCCCTACTTGAACATGGTGCTTTATGCCACATATTATGATCCAATGATGTGTTGCCATCCTATGATGTTTTGAGTAGATATCCTTTGTCTTTGGGTTGATTGATGATCTAGATTGGTATGAGTTGTATGTTTTATTTTGGTGTTGTCCTATGGTGCCCTCCGTGTCGCGCAAGCATCAGGGATTCCCGCTATGGGGTGTTGCAATACGTTTATGATTCGCTTATAGTGGGTTGCGTGAGTGACTAAAACACAAACCCGAGTAAGGGGGTTGTTGCGTATGGGATAAACAGGACTTGATGCTTTAATGCTATGGTTGGGTTTTACCTTAATGATCTTTAGTAGTTGTGGATGCTTGCTAGAGTTTCAACCATAAGTGCATATGATCCAAGTAGAGAAAGTATGTTAGCTTATGCATCTCCCTCATATGAAACTGCAATAGTGATTACTGGTCTTGTTAACAATTGCCTAGGACAATTCCGCACACCGATCCACCATTATTCCACACTCGCTATTTATAATATTTAGTAATATATTCTAACTTTATGATAACAGCACCTACTTTAATATTTTAGCTCTCCGATATCATAGAAAGTTATCCTCTTCATACCCACAACATAGTTTTATTTCTCGTTGCTAGTTGGAAGCAAACGTTCGGTGTACGTAGAGTCGTATCAGTGGCAGATAGGGCTTGAGAGAATATTGATCTTACCTTTAGCTCCTTGTGGGTTCGACACTCCACACTTATCACTTCCACCTTTGGAAATTGTACGATGATTCCTTGCACTTGGGGATTATCAAAAACTCATGTCTATGGTTAGGAAACATAACCATCATTGATTCAATGGGCTAGTCAAGTAGAGGCAAACTAGTGACACTCTGTTTGTCTATGTATTCACACATGTACTAAGTTTCCGGTTAATACAATTCTAGCACGAATAATAAACATTTATCATGATATAAGGAAATATAAATAACAACTTTATTATTGCCTCTAGGGCATATTTCCTGCAGTCTCCCACTTGCACTAGAGTCAATAATCTAGATTACATTGTAATGATTCTAACACCCATGGAGTCTTGGTGATGATCATGTTTTGCTCGCGATAAAGGCTTATTCAACGGGTCTACAACATTCAGATCCATATGTATCTTGCAAATCTCTATGTCTCCCTCCTTGACTTGATCGCGGATGGGATTGAAGTGTATCTTGATGTGCTTGGTTCTCTTGTGAAATCTGGATTCCTTTGCCAAGGAAATTGCACCAGTATTGTCACAAAAGATTTTCATTGGACCCGATGCACTAGGTATGACACCTAGATCGGATATGAACTCCTTCATCCAGACTCCTTCATTTGCTGCTTCTGAAGCAGCTATGTATTCCACTTCACACGTAGATCCTGCCACGACGCTCTACTTGGAACTGCACCAACTGACAGCTCCACCATTTAATAAAAACACATATCCGGTTTGTGACTTAGAGTCATCCGGATTAGTGTCAAAGCTTGCATCGACGTAACCGTTTACGACGAGCTCTTTGTCACCTCCATATACGAGAAACATATCCTTAGTCATTTTCAGGTATTTCAGGATGTTCTTGACCGTTGTCTAGTGATCCACACCTGGATTACTTTGGTACCTCCCTGCTAAACTAATATCAAGGCACACATCAGGTCTGGTACACAGCATTGCATACATGAAGAGTCTATGGCTGAAGCATAGGGAACACCTTTCATTTTCTCTCTATCTTCTGCAGTGGTCGGGCATTGAGTCTGAGTCAACTTCACACCTTGTAAGACAGGCAAGAACCCTTTCTTTTCCTGATCCATTTTGAACTTCTTCAAAAATGTATCAAGGTATGTGCTTTGTGAAAGTCCAATTAAGCACCTTGATCTATCTCTATAGATCTTGATGCCCAATATATAAGCAGCTTCACCGAGGTCTTTCATTGAAAAATTCTTATTCAAGTATCCTTTTATGCTATTCAGAAATTCAGTATCATTTCCGATCAACAATATGTCATCTACATATAAGATCAGAAATGCTATGGAGCTCCCACTCACTTTCTTGTAAATAGAGGCTTCTCCAAAAGTCTATATAAAACCATAAGCTTTGATCACACTATCAAAGCGTATATTCCAACTCCGAGAGGATTGCACCAGTCCATAAATGGATCGCTGGAGCTTGCACACTTTGTTAGCACCTTTTGGATCGACAAAACTTCTGGTTGCATCATATACAACTCTTCTTTAAGGTATCCATTAAGGAATGCAGTTTTGACATCCATTTGCCAAATTTCATAATCATAAAATGCGGCAATTGCTAACATGATTCGGACGGACTTAAGCATCGCTACGGGTGAGGAGGTCTCATCGTAGTCAACTCCTTGAACTTGTCGAAAACCTTTTGCAACAAGTCGAGCTTTCTAGACAGTAATATTATTATCAGCATCAGTCTTCTTCTTGAAGATCCATTTATTTTCTATGGCCTGCCTATCATCAGGCAAGTCAACCAAAGTCTACACTTTGTTCTCATACATGGATCCCATCTCAGATTTCATGGCCTTAAGCCATTTTGCGGAATTTGGGCTCATCATCGCTTCCTCATAGTTCGTAGGTTCATCATGGTCAAGTAACATGACTTCCAGAATAGGATTACCGTACCACTCTGGTGCGGTGCAAAGATAACCAATCATACATAAAAGAATTCAGAGAAGATTCAAATATTGTTCATAGATAAACTTGATCATAAACCCACAATTCATCGGTCTCAACAAACACACCGCAAAAGAAGATTACATCGAATAGATCTCCACAAGAGAGGGGGAGAACTTTGTATCAAGATCCAAAAAGAGAGAAGAAACCATCTAGCTAATAACTATGGACCCGTAGGTCTAAAGTAAACTACTCACACTTCATCGAAGAGGCTATGGTGTTGATGTAGAAGCCCTCCGTGATCGATACCCCCTCCGGCGGAGCTCCGGAAAAGGCCCCAAGATGGGATCTCGTGGATACAGAAAGTTACGGCGGTGGAATTATGGTTTTGGCTCTATATCTGGTAGTTTGGGGGTATGTAGGTATATATAGGAGGAAGGAGTACATCGGTGGAGCAACATGGGCCCCACGAGGGTGGAGGGCGCGCCCCCTACCTCGTGCCTTCCTGGTTGATTGCTTGACGTAGGGTCCAAGTCCTCTGGACAAAAATCATGTTCCCGAAGGTTTCATTCCGTTTGGACTCCGTTTGATATTCTTTTTCTGCGAAACTCTGAAATAGGCAAAAAACAGCAATTCCGGATTGGGCCTCCGGTCAATAGGTTAGTCCCAAAAATAATATAAAAGTGTATAATAAAGCCCAATAATGTCCAAAACAGGATATAATATAGCATGGAACAATAAAAAATTATAGATACGTTGGAGACGTATCAAGCATCCCCAAGCTTAATTCCTGCTCGTCCTCGAGTAGGTAAATGATAAAAATAAAATTTTTGTTGTGAAATGCTACTTGTCATAATTTCAATGTAATTCTCTTAATTCTGGTATGAATATTCAGATCCAAAAGATTCAAGACAAAAGTTCAATATTGACATAGAAATAATAATACTTCGAGCATACTAACTAAGCAATTATGTTTCTTCAAAATAACATGGCCAAAGAAAGTTATCACTACAAAATCATATAGTTTGGCTATGCACCATCTTCACCACAAAAAGTATTCAAATCATGCACAACCCCGATGACAAGCCAAGTAATTGTTTCATACTTTTGGTGTTCTCAAACTTTTTCAATCATCACGCAATACATGAGCGTGAGCCATGGACATAGCACTATGTGGAATAGAATGGTGGTTGTGGAGAAGACAAAAAGGAGAAGATAGTCTCACATCAACTAGGCGTATCAACGGGCTATGGAAATGCCCATTAATAGATATCAATGTGAGTGAGTAGGGATTCCATGCAACGGATGCACTAGAGCTATAAGTATATGAAAGCTCAACAAAAAGAACTAAGTGGGTGTGCATCCAAATTGCTTGCTCACGAAGACCTAGGGCATTTTGAGGAAGCCCATCGTTGTAATATACAAGCCAAGTTCTATATTGAAAACTTCCCACTAGTATATGAAAGTGATAACATAGGAGACTCTCTATCATGAAGATCATGGTGCTACTTTGAAGCACAAGTGTGGAAAAAGGATAGTAGTATTGCCCCTTTTTATTTATTTACTCTTTTTTGGCCTTCTTTTTTTGGCCTTTCTTTCTTTTATTGGGACAATACTCTATGAATGATGATCATCACACTTCTATTTGTTTACAATTCAATGATTACAACTTGATACTAGAACAAAGTATGACTCTGTATGAATGCCTTCGGCGGTATACCGGGATAGCAATGGTGCATGAGTGACTTATATGAAAGAATTATGAACGGTGGCTTTGCCACAACTAAAATGTCAACTACATGATCATGCAAAGCAAGATGACAATGATGGAGCGTGTCATAGTAAACGGAACGGTGGAAAGTTGCATGGCAATATATCTCGAAATGGCTATGGAAATGCCATGATAGGTAGGTATGGTGGCTGTTTTGAGGAAGGTATATGATGGGTGTATGATACCGGCAAAAGGTGCGCGGTATTAGAGAGGCTAGCAATGGTGGAAGGATGAGAGTGCGTATAATCCATGGACTCAACATTAGTCATAAAGAACTCACATACTTATTGCAAAAATCTATTAGTTAGCAAAGCAAAGTACTACACGCATGCTCCTAGGGGGGATAGATTGGTAGGAAAAGACCATCACTCGTCCCCGACCGCCACTCATAAGGAGGACAATCAATAAATACATCATGCTCCGACTTCTTAATAAAACGGTTCACCATACGTGCATGCTAAGGGAATCACAAACTTCAACACAAGCATTTCTCAAATTCACAAGTACTCAACTAGCACGACTCTAATATCACCATCTCCATATCTCAAAACAACTATCAAGTTTCAAACTTCTCATAGTATTCAACACACTCATAAGAAACTTTTATTATTAATCTTGAATGCCTAACATAATTAAAGCAAATTACCATGATGTTTTGTAGGACTCTCAAAATAATCTAAGTGAAGCACGATAGAACAATGGTTTCTATAAAACAAATCTACCAACGTGCTCTAAAAGATATAAGTGAAGCACTAGAGCAAAAACTATATAACTCAAAAGATATAAGTGAAGCACATAGAGTATTCTAACAATTTCCGAATCATGAGTGTCTCTCTCAAAAAGGTGTGTCCAGCAATGATGATTGTGAAAATCTAACAAATAAAGACTTAAATAATACAAGACGCTCCAAGCAAAACACATATCATGTGGTAAATAAAAATATAGCTCCAAGTAAAGTTACCGGTAGAAGTAGACGAAAGTGGGGATGCCTTCCGAGGCATCCCCAAGCTTTGGCTTTTAGGTGTCCTTAGATTATCTTGGGGTGCCATGGGCATCCCCGAGCTTAGGCTCTTGCCACTACTTGTTCCATAATCCATCAAATCTTTTATCCAAAACTTGAAAACTTCACAACACAAAACTTAAAGTAGAAAATCTCGTGAGCTCCGTTAGCGAAAGAAAACAAAACACCACTTCAAGGTACTGTAATGAACTCATTCTTTATTTATATTGGTGTTAAACCTACTGTATTCCAACTTCTCTATGGTTTATAAACTATTTTACTAGCCATAGATTCATTAAAATAAGCAAACAACCCACGAAAAACAGAATCTGTCAAAAACAGAACAGTCTGTAGTAATCTGTAGCTAACGCAAGATCTGGAACCCTAAAAATTCTAAAATAAATTGCTGGACGTGAGGAATTTATCTATTAATCATCTGAAAAAAGAATTAAATAAATATCATTTTCCAAATAAAAATGGCAGCAGTTCTCGTGAGCGCTAAAATTCTTGTTTTTTACAACAAGATTAAAAAGACTTTCCCCAAGTCTTCCCAACGGTTCTACTTGGCACAAACACTAATTAAACACAAAAAACACAACCAAAACATAGTATAGATAAATTATTTATTACTAAACAGGAGCAAAAAGCAAGGAATAAAAATAAAATTGGGTTGCCTCCCAACAAGCGCTATCGTTTAACGCCCTTAGCTAGGCATAAAAGCGAGGATAGATCTAGGTATTGCCATCTTTGGAAGGCAATCCATAAGTGGCTTGTAACAGCCTGGATTTTGGCCCTTTTCTTTTTCTTTTGATTTTATTCGTTTTTGCTCTGTTTTTCTTTTGGAGTGGTTCTGTGGCCTTGCCACCTGGGGACTCATCCTCATTTTCCATCCCAAGTGGCCCATCATTCTCAAAATCTTGCCAAGATCATGTCACTCCACTCCTTAACCAAACCCTAATTCCTTTTTCTAGGGAAAATTCCTTTTTCTATTAAAGGAATAACCCTATCTGCCCTAGGTTGTGAAGCAACCTATATTTTTGTCCATCCAAAAATCCCCGAATAAGTCTTATAATTTTTTTGGGTCATATCTTCATCAAATATGGCAAAATATTTCATTGGCCATATTTTACATCATGCTCAATAAATTCATTTCCTATTTTTTCCTAAATGGCACATTGTGAAGCAAGTGCTATTTATATTTTTTCATTTGCCCCCAAGCTTTTTGGGCATGGTATATCACCAAAGTAATTGCCTTGTGCCAAAATTCAACTTTACTTTCCTAGCCAAACTTCCTCGGTGATTTTTCCAAAGTTCCTGTCTGAGGGAAGCCTTTGTGAAGAAAGTGCTATCTAGGGTTATCCAAATGAGTTGAAATTTTTCACACTCCTTCACGTGCTCATATAATTAGCTTCTTCCAAATTTCAGCTCCATCCCTTGATCTATGTGAGCACAACATCAAATCTTTGATTCTGTCAATATTTTCAAGTTGTGAAGCAAGTATATTGTATATTGCTTCATTTTACCTGAAAATTTACCAAAGCATTCTCCTACCCAAATAAATTCTCTCCACCAAATTTGGAATCAATTCATAAAGCAAATATTTCTCTAGAATTCTTGCAAGTTTCTGGTCAGCAAGGATGTTTGTGAAGCAAGTACCATTTTGGTAAAACCAATTGGTATGAAATTTTTACAGCACCTTTATCTGGCCAAATCACTAAACCCTGCCAAGTTTTACCTCAAGTGGTTACTCCATGTGAGTGCATCATCCAAATATTGATTCTGGACACATAATGTGAGTTATAAAGCAACTATGTTAGTTTGTGTCCATTATGCCTCAAAACCTTCAGGATCATAGTCCTTCCTTAGTTAATCACCCCAGACAAAC
This sequence comes from Triticum urartu, assembly GCF_003073215.2. Taxonomy (NCBI): domain Eukaryota; kingdom Viridiplantae; phylum Streptophyta; class Magnoliopsida; order Poales; family Poaceae; genus Triticum; species Triticum urartu. The sequence continues at coordinate 130,420,327 of NC_053023.1, read as the reverse complement.
TTTTGGCGCCAGTAAAATCCCTGTTGATCACCAGTGTTCACCCAAGTTTACTGCAGTAAACTTCAGAGGGTTATCTCCACTTAACCATATCACTTTTAACTAAGATACCACCGCGGTTGTAACCTACCCTGGATGAACTACCCACTACACAACATGTTCAAGCCCCTCTCCCTCGCTATCTGCCAGTGCATGCGGTGACCGCGTTAATGGCACCACAGTGCACGCGCTCTGTGTGCAGTGGCCGCGTCTAGTGGCCGTTTGTGCGTCGGCAGCTCCTCCCCTCGTCGGCTTCGCGCGCGTGGGAATGTCCAAGAGTTTTACCGTGTCGTCGCCGTTCTCCTGGACCTCTATCCCTCTCAGCAAAACCCCTCACCGACGCTCGCCACCGAACGCCCACGAGAGCACAGTGCTCCATTTGGCTCTGCTCGTCGCCGTCGTCATCCTCCCCGTGCTCCCTTGGCCGCCTCTTCCCCGTGAGAGACTGCATTGTGCCTCCCTCGTCACCTGCCTCCAAGTTCATGCGCGCGGGCATGCGTCCGTGGCGACGCCACCTCGGCCTCCTCGTCCCGCGGCTATATAAGCCCGTCCCGGGTGTGTTTCTCCTCACCAACGACCTCTACCCACTCCCCCACGACTCCCTGACCACTTCCCCGAGCTCGAGTCGCCCTCCACGACCACCATTGCCGCCATGGCCGCCTCGGGTCTCCTCCTCGATTGGATCAAGCCGAAGCCCCTCTCCTCATTTCTCCTCCACCAGTAGACCTACCATACCCCGGCGAATCTCCCCACCCTCTCCGTTTCTCTCCAGAGCCAGCATGGTCGCGCGCCGCCGAGATGGTCCGCCGCCGTTTCTCTCTGCCTCCGATGGTTGCCGCCGCAGCAGCGCTCCCCGGAGCGTGTGTAGTTCCTGGATGGGTGCGGGCCTCCATCCCGAGGCCACCGGTGCCCTCTCCTTGGCCAGAGATGGCCGGAGTCGCCGTGCCCAGCGGCGGCCGTGCCCCTGCCCGGCGTTCTATCGAGGAGAGGAGGAGCAGGCGCGGGGAGAAGAAGAAGGAGGCGTGGGAGGAGAGAGAAGATGCGGTGGGCCCCACGCGTCATCGACCCAGCGCCCGGCCCCGCCACCGCCACGCTAGATAAGTGGAGACGTACTACAGGGAGTACGCCTTCACTTATCGAAAGCGCATTCCACTTCTTCTTCAAGACAAAATACGCTTTCCTTTCTGTAAAACATATTTCCTAAGATGGCGCGTTCTGTTTTTCCTGCTGAGGACTTGTTTGTGATGATTTCATTATAGATAGGTCCCTGACAGAAAAACTATCATATCTTTTTGCTTCTAACTCCAAATGAGGTGATTCCAAAGCCCACTTCTTCGTTTCGTCGAGCCCGTTCCGATGGAATCATTTTCACCATGTTTTGACATTCTGAAAATGACCATTTTGCCCCTGCCTTATTCAGCCCCCTCCGAGAGAGAACATTTTCTGGCGATTCTTTCCGCGAGCTTCTCGCACTTGTTCTCGGTGATTTCTTCCACCCCAGGCAAGCCACACCCTCCATTTGCATGATTGCAATGCAGTGACATGGTTTATTTATTTGAACTTGTTTAAAGCATTGCATTAGCTATGTATGATCTGTTCATGGCATGTCTCGGAGTATTGTTTTGATGTTGATATTGCCATGCTATTGCTTGGAGTTCTAGGACTTATATTTTGATGATTATATGGATGACATGCGCCTTTGGATTCTTGGTGGCCATTATGATTATGTTCATGATGGTAATATGCTTTGGAGTATTACTTTGGATGACATGTTGCCTTTGGATTCTTAGTGGCTAGTATGATTATTGTCATAATGGTATCTGTTATTATCTTGGAGCACTACTTTGAATATCATGTTGCCTTTGGATTATTAGTGGCTAGTGTTATTTTCATCATGATGCTAGTTGATATTATGTTATGGAATATGATGATGGAGATGATGCTTGCATGTGGATCATAGTTGGATAGTTATTTGAGTAGTAGTATTATCATTCTTGGGTTCATCATGATAGTAGTGTTATACTGTCCTCGGAGTATTTTGGTATGATGATATTAAGCTTTGGATTATTTGTTAGATATTGCTATGACTTGGATTATAGGTTGATAGATGATATCGGAGTATCAGTCATTACTATTATATTTTGTGGATAAAATTCTGTCATTAAGTTGGTCAGGTGCCACCGAACCGGGCTTTTCCAGTGCAACCACATTTGCCTTTATGGGAAGGCCCTAATGCGGTTTATTTTCGTGCCTCTCGCCGGTGCCTCCAACTAGGGAAGGTTATGGGCGCACACTACCCTGATCAGGTAGGCGGACATAAGCCTTGTGTGCCTGTTGTTGTTGTTATGTGCATGGTCCCCGTGAGGGACGTTTTGGCCACGGCGGTGGTCATTGTGTCTTTGGTAGACACGAGGCCACCCAGGACTAGCCCAGTTAGGAGTGGGTCGGAGTGGCCGGGAGAGTGTCATGGCAGTAGATCGGTTTTGTCAGAACGCCATTGGTCCACCCGAATGGGAGTGCGAGGCCATGGGTTCCGTGGTGTGGGTAAAGTGTGCTACCTCTGCAGAGTGTGTATTTAAATCTATCGATAGCCGCGTCCTTGGTCATGGGCAAGGGTTCGTACTAGGTCACATCGTTCGATCAACACTCACATGACGGAATGACTTATAGGTGATTTATATGTTAATATGTTGAGCAGTACAGATTGGCAGGATGTTGATGATGATGTTGGAGACCAAGTGTTGGTCGTGGTAGTGATCGCCGGAAAGATCACCGTTTGAGACCAAGTGTTGGTCATGGTTGTGATCGCCGGAAAGATCACCGTTTGGTTTTGATCACGAGGTGATCGAGATGGTATATTGCTTGAACGCTTAGCCAAGAGAAATATGGTTATGGAGATCCGAGATGGTGATTTATTAGTATTGTATCAGTTTCATACCATGCTTAGTAGTTGTTTCATCATTGTCGTGGTTTTGTCACGGCAGATGTCCTCGTGGAAGGACTTAGTCGTGGAGCCATCGCTATGGGTTAGCTTAAAGGGGTTAAACCGGACAAGGGACACGAGGGTTTTTTATACTAGTTCGCCCCTTCGATGAATGTAAAAGCCTACGTCTAGTTGTGTTGGTATTGCTAGGGTTTCGATGACCAGGTAGCGAATCCGCTTTTCCTAGCTCTCGAGTTGTCGTCTGTTGTCCCTAAACTGCTGCCAGGTCGTCCCTTTATATACATAGGTTGACGCCTGCCGGTTTATAGAGTCCCGAGGACGGATCATAAACGTGTCCGGCTCGGTCTCTATCCTTCCTATCTTACAATGCAAGTTACATGAGAAGGTCGGTTTACATCTACAGGCCTTAATTCACCTTTGGGCCTTGGGCCTTCGTAAAGCGCCACCATCCTTAGGTCTTCATGGGCTTCTGATCTTCTTGGAGTTAATCCGGCTACTCCTGGCCGGTTTACATCCAGTAGTAATATCCCCAACATTAGGCCCCAGATTGATTTGAAATTGTTCATGTCAATCTTCAACACTTAGAAAAATTCTTCTCTTGCACCTTCACCTTGATCTTGTAAACTGCCGTGACGTCATATTCCAGGATCATGTTAAATCGCCATGATGTCATCTTGTTATTTAAAAATGGTACATCTCACCCTCAGTTAATGAACCTCCGACAATCGAGGCGACCGCACCTGTTAGGTATCCAATATTCCGGCCCCTCGATTCTTGCGCCTGTTACCTCCCCCCTTTACCTTATAAATAGGGCCACAGGTCATTTCCCTTTTCTCCCTCCGTCTCTTCGCTTCTTCTTCCTCCTCGCGACCCATCTGCACCCGAGTGCCGCCGCTGTCACTGAGCTTCGCTTCAGCCTCTCCGTTGGCCGCTGCATTGACCTGGTTGCACCAGAGAGCCGCGGTGTACCTCCGCTGCTACAACAGCCGCTGTAAGTCTTTCCCTTTCCTCCTTTGTAGATCCATCTAGGGTTTCATTGTTCATCGAAGCTCCGGCACTGTTCTTCCCTGTTCCTCCTTAGTCCATAGATCAACCCTCAAGCTTGATGTGTTTCGTGTAGTAGCTATAGCGTTCCTTATCTTTTGTTGTCACAACAAACCCTTAAATGCATAAAAACTGATCTAGACCTTTGTAAACTGCTTCGGGACCAACATTTTTAGGTCTAAATCTTTTTGCTTTTCCTCTCTTATGGTAGATCTAAAATTTCCAAGTAATCTTGTGAAACCTGTTTTACCTTACTTAGTCGTTCTTGCCTTAGATTTGTATCTTCTTCATTATATAGGCGGTTTACCTTTGTAGAAAAACAATCTATCACATACCATTAGTCCCCTTGTAAACCGGCAACTCCTTTGTGTCCGTCATCATACTCCGGTTTAATAATATGTGTATATCTCTTTTTCCACCTATTGCCTTGTCATTCATAATTGTATCATCCTCCGGTTTACCAATTTCACATATTTGGATTTCCTTATCCTGTTGAACCTTATGCCTTACCATGAATGAATTGTAAACCGGCATTTCTTTTCATCTTTCCGCTTGAAATGGCCAAGCAGTTTTATTCCTGTAACTGGGCTCCCTCCCAGGTTACCGAGGAGCAACTGAATGGTATGGTTAAGATCGGCACCTTACCAAAGAAGAATGAGATCCGTTGGCGAGTTCCTGGGCTGGAAAATCCTCCCACCCCTAAGTAGGGTGAGGTAGTGGTGTTTGTTGATCACATAGGCCGTGGTTTCAAACTGCCCGGGTCAAAGTTTTTCCGGGATGTGCTTGCCAGTTTCCAGCTCCACCCTCAAGATATTGGACCCAACTCGGTATCCAATATATGCAATTTCCAAGTATTCTGTGAAGTGTACTTACAAGAAGAGCCAACAGTTGAGTTGTTCCAAGAATTCTTTCATCTGAACCGGCGTACAGAATTCGTAGATGGTCCCAATACTGAACTTGGCGGCGTCTCCATTCAGAAAAGGAAAGAAGTTGAATTTCCTCATGCTAAGCTGCACAGTCACCCCAAAGAATGGAACCAAACTTGGTTCTATTGTAAAGACACCTTCCCTGAAGATGAGAACCCTCTGTCGGGCTACCGTGCTCACCGGCTCGCCAATACTCATCCACTGCCGCAACGTCTAAGTGCCCAAGAACGGGCCTCATATGCCCCTCAACTCGCCAAGCTCTGAGCCTTTATGGCCAACGGTTTATCAGGTGTAGACTTTGTTCGTTGTTGGATATCCTGGAGCATCTTGACGTTAAGTCGCCGCTCCGGCTTAATGTGTGAGTATACTGGTGAAGTAGAAGACTCCCAACGCCACATCAACATTCAGCTAACCGATGAAGAAGTCACTGAGGCTATCAAGAAGATATTGAACGAATCGGAAACTGTCTGCCGCCAAACCGGCTTAGACCCCTTTTACACAAAAAACAAACCGCCTGCTGTAAGTATTGTCCTTCCGCTTTTCCGCTTTACACTTGATATCATTTAGACTGTACAACCTGTGAATACCCTTCTGCTTGTTTATAAACAGGGTGATGATCCGTTCTGGAAGAACAAACCTCAAGAAAAAGCGGCAAAGCCTTCCCGTCCTAAAACAAAAGCCAACAAGAAAACCTCAAAGCGGAAGGCAGCTGAACGCATCAGCATGGAACTGGATGACAACCCGGATGAACCGGAAGTTGAGGTAGAACTTGATTCACTTGGTTCCCTTTTCATGCATCTCATTAACAATGATACTTATCAGGAGGACGTGGAGGGAAGCCAAGCTGACGATGTAGAGGTAATTATCCTTTCCTCCGGTTCAGACTCTCTGCCAACACAAAAAATCCGTCAAGTGATCCGGAAAGTAAGCTTTTCACATCCTCTTGCTCACTTGGATCCAATATTTATTTTGAAGAAGAAGCAGCAGCACGAGGCTCGCCGCACAACTTGGCACAGCGGTCAAAAAGTTACTTCGACCGGTTTACCGGACACCCCAGTTCGGAAACACCGATCTGAGGTCTCACCTGCTTCTGACACTTCTTATCCCAAGGCAGGCTATTTCCGACATCCTCTTAATCCGTCCGATTTGAATTATCAGGTGACACCTCCTTCATCCTCTAGCGAGTCAACAACGACCCAACTCCCTCCTCTCAAGACTATGGCTGGGTAAGTATTTCACCCCTTCCTTTGATGTTTCATACTTTATCCGCTATGCTAACTGTCGGTGTCAAAACCGGCGGATACTGTCGGTGTCAAAACCGGCGGATCTCGGGTAGGGGGTCCCGAATTGTGCGTCTAGGCTGGATGGTAACAGGAGGCAAGGGACACGAAGTTTTACCCAGGTTCGGGCCCTATTGATGGAGGTAAAACCCTACGTCCCGCTTGATTAATATTGATGATATGGGCAGTAAAAGAGTAGATCTACCACAAGATCGGAGAGGCTAAACCCTAGAAGCTAGCCTATGGTATGATTGTTATTCTGTATGTCATCCTACGGAATAAAACCCTCCGGTTTATATAGACACTGGAGAGGGTTAGGGTTACACAAAGTCGGTTACAATGGTAGGAGATCTACATATCCGTATCGCCAAGCTTGCCTTCCACGCCAAGGAAAGTCCCTTCCGGACACGGGACGAAGTCTTCAATCTTGTATCTTCATAGTCCAGGAGTCCGGCTGAAGGTATAGTCCGGCCATCCGGACACCCCCTAATCCAGGACTCCCTCAGTAGCCCCTGAACCAGGCTTCAATGACGACGAGTCCGGCGCGCAGATTGTCTTCGGCATTGCAAGGCGGGTTCCTCCTCCAAGTACTTCATAGAAGATTTTGAACACAAAGATAGTGTCCGGCTCTGCAAAATAAGTTTCCACATATTGCCATAGAGAGAATAATATTTACACAAATCTAATCTGCTGACGTATTCCGTAGGTGTGACGCACCACGGCAAGCCTTTATCTCGAAGTCGTTTCTATTATCCCACCTTCAGCGCGTGCATGCGAGGCGGTTTTCCTTGGCACGTCTTGTTAAGCAGAGATCGTGTTCCCCTTTATCTGGGATTCTCATTAATAGCGTGGCGTGTAACCCAAGCCGCGCATTTGATTACGGCGCTGGAGATAAGCGAGTTTTACCAGGCTGGTGGGGACACGTAGTTGCGTCACCATATAAGGGGATAAGATCCACCTTTTCACCTACGCCTTCTTCCTCCTTTGCCTATCCATTTTCGCACACTCGAGCTCCAGCGCCCAAGTCCACACTCCCCACCTCAACCTTCTCCAGCCATGTCCGGAGCGGGAGGCAAGTGGATGGTCTCCTCCGTCACGGAGGGACACATCAAAAAACTGAGGAAGGCCGGATACTTGTCTAATGACATCGCATACCGGCTTCCGAAGAGGGGCAGCTCCTCCCTACCCCAAGGCCCCATGAGAGGGTAGTGTTCCTTCCCCACTTCCTCCGCGGACAGGGCTTTCCTATCCACCCATTCGTCCGGGGACTAATGTTCTACAACGGCCTGGATTTCCATGATCTGGCCCCGAATTTCATCCTCAACATCTCGATGTTTATCGTCGTGTGCGAGGCTTTCCTCTGCATCCGCCCCCATTCCGGTCTATGGCTCAAGACTTTCAATGTCAAGCCGAAGGTGGTGCGTGGCAACCAGGCGGAGTGCGGAGGCGCCATGGTGGGCAAGATGCCCAACGTCTTATGGCTCGAGGGCTCCTTTGTGGAGACCCTGAAGGGGTGGCAATCGGGGTGGTTTTACATCACCGAGCCGCGCGACCCTGAGTGGGTCGCAGCCCCCGAGTTCCGGTCCGGACCCCTAACGCGGCTCACGTCCTGGAAAGAGACGGGCCTGTCGTGGGGCAGCAAAGGAGAGGTGACTGGACTGCAAACATGCATCCAAACCCTGGTGGACAAGCAGCTCAAGCTTGTCAACGTAGTCCAGGTCATGCTCATCTGCCGGATCCTCCCGTGTCAACAACGGGCCTTCAATCTGTGGGAGTTCAACCCGGCGCAGCACCAAACTCTGAGCAGGCTCTTCGACACGACTGTACGAAGATGTCTGGAAGGTGCTTTTCAAGGGCGCCGAGGCTCCCGCATCTGCTACCGAGGATCGCGGATTCAGCGCAGCGTCACGCTAGCGCGGTAAGTTGTTTGTACCTTTTACAGGGTATTAGTTTTTCATAGTTTAACTCTATGCGGGATCTAAGCTCCCTTACCTTTGACAGGATTGGCAGGCGAAGTCCGGACAGATCGACTGTCCGGCTCCTTTGCCCGAAGACCCAGCCGATGCCCGCTTGGCGAAGTGCTGGTTCCGGCACCCTATGTGGTGCCGGAGAAGAAGGCCATGAAGAAGGCCATGGGGACTCGAAAAAGTGCCCGACGCCGGGAGGTGTCGGGTTCATCATCCGACGGCTCCAAGGCGCATTCCTCCCGTGAAGACGAGGAGGAGGAAGAAGAGACCTCTCCCCCTCCAGCGGGGAGAGAAGAAAAGGAAGGCCGCCCTCACTGGGGAGGCCGAAGGGTCCAAGAAGGGGAAAACCCTTCCTCCGGACTACTCCACCGACGCCGACGACGGCGGAGAGGAGTGGCCGCTCAGGGCCAAGCCCCTGGCGAAATCGTAAGTATCCGGATACCAGAGTAATTCATAGTATTCCTTTATTGCACAGCTTTCCCTTATGTCGAATATGTTTATGCAGCCCACCCAAAGACCGGCTCGACGCGTCGTCGAGCGGTTCACTGGACTCGTCGGATGTGAATTCGCTTCCGACGGCTTCCTCCCCCCGCCCTACGGACGACGCCGAAGTGTTGTCCCAACAGGTTCCAAGCCAGGAGGAGGTGGTCCTGGAGGCGCCGCAAGGCGACCTCCCGGACTCCAGGAGTAAAGGGGATAAAACCCCCAGGGCTCCAAGTCCGGCTCTAGGCCGGACACCGCTCCTGGAACCTTCAAAGGTTCCAGAGTCCGGCGGGCGACCTCCTTCCAAGAGGAGCAAGCCCACCGTGCGGTGACCCCCGTCCAACCGGAGGCGCCGGACAATCTGTTGGAGGTGCTCAAAGGCGCCTCCATCGACGAGGAAGCACCGCACCATTATGAGTGCGGTGGTCCAGAAGGCTTAGTCTGCCAAGAGCGGATTGACTGAAGCTTGTACTAGCCTTTTAACAGGCTTTGAGGTAAGTAAAGAATGTGTAAATAATATTACCGCATAGACAGTAGCCCCTGATGCTCTGTTTGGCGTTCGGGAAGAAAAGCCGAAGAGAGGATCAAATAAAATTCGCAGGAGTCTAACAAAAAGGAGTCAATATGCGTATGCAGGCTTCTCTGCTGGCGTCCGCCGCACTGACTGCGGAAGTGGACACGCTAAAGCAGAACCTCGAGCAGTCCGAGCAAGAGCTCGGGCATGCCAAGAAGCAGCTTGAGGACAAGGAAGGTAAGAAATACCTTGTTTAAATATATATAAAAAAGGTGCAATTGCAAACAATGATAGGATTATCGTGGCTATTGTAGGGGCCACGTCGAAGGTGGCGACCCTTAAGCAAGCACTGGTCGAGGCCGAGAAGAGGGCGGCCACGGAGCGCACCGAGCGGGAGAAGTATGAGGCCCAGGTTGGCAAGGTGCAGTAAGAGCTCCAGGCTCTAATGAAAAAGCATGAGATTTTGGAGCTTGACTCAAAGACGCGAGCGCCCGAGCTCGCGATGGCTATTGAAAATGCCAAGTCTGCCAAGGCCGAATCCCAGAAGACCCTCCAGGAGTTTGATGCGGGTGAAAAAGATAGTGGCGGGTAAGGCATTCTTTATGCAAAGCAAACACATAAGCGTGAGTTATTGTTACTTACCCGAATCCGGAGCTCTCCAGGAGCGATTCGCAGATCTTCCCGTAGCGTGTCCGATGCCGCCGCATTCTATCGAGCCGAGGAGGGCAGCTCGACAGAGAAGGTGTTCTGGTCTCAGTGTGCTGAGGCCGGACACCCCGTGCCCCTGAGCGACCAGCTGAAGCAACTGGTCGAGCTCCACAAGGCGGCCGAACAGGCCATGAAGGGCCTCATAGTTCGGCTGTGGCCTGGAGAGGCTCTGCCTAGGAGCTATTTCGGGCTGGTGCGGCGGCTGGGGGGGCCTGTCCAAGGCTCGAAGTCATCAAGCGCTCCGTCTGCATTGAAGGTGCCCGTAGGGCCCTTGCCCGTGCTAAGGTGCACTGGGGCAAGCTGGAGCTGAGAAGCTTGTGAAGGACGGGCCACCGCCGGGGAAAAGCGTCGCAAGCCGAGAAATTATTATACGGATGTTCTGAAGGGTGCCCGCCTTTGTGCGGATGAATGTTCCAGGGATGTAATTTTTGAGAAAACTCGCTCGTTTTGTCCTGTGCGCTGAAAACTTGTTCATATGCGCTAAGCAATGCTGTTGGATTTAAAATATTACCTTCTGTGCGGCTGTTTATCAATTCTGAGAGATGGTGAGTCGTCGGCTTCTGCCCTCATGCTGCTAGTGTTGGGGTGTTCGGGGATAAACCTGAGCGCTCTTTTTCCTATGTTTGGGTCCTTCGAGGGAGGCGCTCAGCACAACGAACAAGGCAATCGGACTATAATGCGTGAACACTCTCACTTAGCCATAGAATTCTATAATTTTAAATTTCGGCGAAGCCCCTGAGTATTCGGAAGACCGAGTTCGGGGCGCTATCCACGCCTTGGCCGGACAAAGCCGACTCCTCGCTCTAAGCGGCATAAGTCTTTAGGGACTCGAAAACCTCTCGAACAGCGACCGGTCTCGCCTCATGACAGTCAGTTTTAGCTTTCTCCACTGAGGTGCTCGCCCAGCTCAACTGGGGCACAATCGCAGTGGTTCTCCTAGTGCTACCTTAGCCGATATAGCGGAACGTAAGGCACCAAAACATAGGAGCCGGGCAAACCCAACTATTGACCCAAGACATGATTCGGAGCCGATGCATATAATGCTATAAGTTCGGGGTGCCGCACTTGTTAAAGTGTTCGGACTTCTCACACCATATTGAGGGGTACTAAAGCCCCTGGCGTATTTTGGCCGTACCAACGTGTACGGGTGCAACATGTCGTTAAGGAACATATATTATAAAAAAAAGAGTAATGCAAAAATAGACAAAAGCTATGCATTGTTTATTAAAAAGGGCTGCGATCAAAGCAGAACGATACAAATAATGCGATAAGCAAAAGGTTGGACTATTTAACATGTCCATTCCAGGGGCAGGCTGCGGAATGGTATGCGAAACAGGTATACTGCTCGTGATAGAGACCACCTGGGAGTTCCGTAATGCGGCATGGCTTGTCTGCTTCCCTGGTTCTTGCATCGTTTGTGCGGCAATTGAACTGCCGAACAGGCCTTCCGAAGAATGGAGTCCTGAAAGTAAGAGAAAATTAAAAAATCGGCAGCCCTTGGTGCGGTTTAAGCCGTGTTTCGGGCGTGCCGTGATGGTGCCCCTCCCCCTGTACCCATGGTATTTCTAGAGCGTAGTTATGTACGCGAAGACTGTGTCGCATTTTTGCGAGGGCTGGGGTTGGGGCCGCATTGCTATGCCTGCTCGGAACGTGCCAGGCGGTCTTGTTGTAGGTTACTCCGGGCGCGCTTGACGGTGTCCGGACGTTTAATGGCCGGACTGGAGAACTGCCTGGAGAGGCTGCTTTGTACTTCCAGCAAGGGCCGCCGTTGTGCTCCTCTGTTCGGAGAGAGCGTTCGGTGTTTCCATTGACCGTAATTTCTCCTCGAGGGCCTGGCATCTTGAGCTTAAGGTATGCGTAGTGCGGTACCACATTGAACTTGGCGAATGCGGTTCGCCCGAGCAGTGCGTGATAGCCACTGTGGAATGGGACTATGTAGAAGATTAACTCCTTGCTTAGGAAATTATCCGGAGATCCGAAGACCACTTCAAGTGTGACTGAGCCTGTACAGTTGGCCTCTACACGTGGTATTATGCCTTTAAAGGTCGTTTTGGTGGGCTTAATCCTCGAGGGATCTATGCCCATTTTCCACACTGTATCCTGGTAAAGCAGGTTCAGGCTGCTGCCGCCGTCCATAAGGACTCTAGTGAGATGAAATCCATCAATGATTGGGTCTAGACCCAATGCAGTGAATCCGCCATGACGGGTGCTAGTGGGATGGTCCCTTCGATCAAAGGTGATCGGGCAGGAGGACCATGGGTTAAACTTTGGGGCGACTGGCTCTACCGCATATACGTCCCTTAACGCGCTCTTCCACTCCCTCTTGGGGATGTGGGTTGCGTATATCATGTTCACCGTCCGCACTTGTGGGGGAAAACCCTTCTGTCCACTGTTGTTCGGCGGCCGAGGCTCTTCGTCGTCATCGCTATGCAGCCCCGTGTCTTTATTTTCGGCATTTAACTTGCCTGCCTGCTTGAACACCCAACAATCCCTGTTGGTGTGATTGGCCTGCTTTTCGGGGGTGCCATGTATCTGGCACAAGCGGTCGAGTATTCGGTCCAAACTGGACGGGCCCCTAGGATTTCTTTTGAATGGCTTTTTCCGCTAATCGGATTTATAGCCTCTGAATCCAGCATTAACTGCCGTATCCTCAGCATTGTCGCCGTTAATGCGGCACTTCTGGTTGTTGCGACGCGACCTGCCACTACTGTCCCTGGTATCCGAATTACCAGGGTTCTTGGTCATATTGTTGCTACGAGAAAGCCAGCTGTCTTCTCCCGCACAAAAGCGGGTCATGAGTGTCGTGAGTGCTGCCATAGATTTCGGCTTTTCCTGTCCAAGGTGCCGGGCAAGCCACTCGTCACAGATATTGTGCTTGAAGGCTGCTAGGGCCTCTGCGTCCGGACAGTCGACTATTTGATTTTTCTTTGTTAGGAACCGTGTCCAGAATTGCCTGTCCGATTCCTCTGGCTGCTGAATTACGTGGTTTAGGTCATCGGCGTCTGGTGGTCGCACATAAGTGCCCTGGAAATTGTCGAGGAATGAGGCTTCCAGGTCCTCCCAACAACTGATTGATCCTGCTGGCAAGCTGTTAAGCCAATGCCGAGCTGGTCCTTTAAGCTTGAGTGGGAGGTATTTGATGGCGTGGAGATCATCGCCGCGGGCCATGTGGATATGAAGGAGATAATCCTCGATCCATACCGCAGGATCTGTTGTGCCATCATATGATTCGATGTTTACGGGTTTGAAACCCTCGGGGATTTGATGATCCATTACTTCGTCTGTGAAGCATAGTGGGTGTGCGGCGCCTCTGTACTGGGCTATATCACGTAGCTCCAATGAGCTTTGTCTACTGTGTTCGGCCCTACCGGAATTTGTGCCGGCGTGACGGTTACCGTCTCGAGCCGTGGGGTGCCCACGCGATCCGTAGATCGATCTTGTTTGCCTTGCCTTGTCCTCCAACATATCTCGCAGGTGGCGCATTTTCCCGTGCCTTGGTACGGGGTGCGGCTTGAGTGGAGGGCCGAGAGGCCTCTCTGTCGCGGGCCACGAGGTGGCCGGTCCCGTATCAAGTGCTGGTGATGTAGGTTTAAGTGCTTCCTCCTCTAATCGGGGTAGCACCTGCGCTTTGGGTAGCTCTTGGAGGGGCGTTCGAGTTTATGCTCTTCGGCCGCAAGGACTTCAGTCCATCTGTCGACTAGCAAATCTTGATCAGCTCTAAGCTGTTGCTGTTTTTTCTTGAGGCTTCTTGCCGTGGCCATAAGCCTGCGTTGAAAACGCTCTTGCTCGACGGGATCCTCTGGCACGACGAATTCGTCGTCGTCGAGGCTTGCCTCGTCTTCGGAGGGAGGCATATAATTATCGTCCTCGACCTCTCTGTCTGCCGCTCTCTCATGAGGGCTGGCTTTCTCCATCCTCCTGTTGAACTCTTGCTGGAGGGGGTTTTCTTCGGCACTCTCCGGAGTATTATTATCTCCCGTGCTAGAATCACCGTTATTTGTTTGGTGGGATTTTGAGCGGCGCCGCTGACGCCGGCGCTTAGGCTGTTTCTTGGAGGGGTCATCCTCCGCTGTTCCATCGCCATCTCCTTCTTTTGGGGTGTCCACCATGTATATGTCATATGACGAGGTGGCTTTCCAGGGCCCAATAGGCGCTGGTTCTTCATCGTCTCCTGCATCGGCGTCCATACCGTCGATGTCTTCGGAGTCGAAGTCGAGCATGTCGGTTAAATCGTCGACAGTGGCTACAAAGTGGGTGGTGGGTGGGCTTTGAATTTCTTCATCGTCCGTATCCCAACCTTGCTGACCGTCCCAACCTTGCTGACCGTAGTCCGGCCAGGGCTCTCCTGATAAAGAGAGAGACTTTAGTGTCTTCAAAATATCGCCGAAAGGTGAGTGCTGAAAGATGTCCGCGGCAGTAAACTCCATGATCGGCGCCCAATCAGATTCGATTGGCGGGGGCGTGGAGGGTTCGGAGTCCGGAGAGGAGTCCGGCTCCTTGGAGTCACGAGTCTCGCGGAGTGTGGGGCTAGTGTTCGGCTCGATCACCGTTGGGATCGCAGCCCCCGAGGCGGCGTCCAACCACCCATCCTCGATCGGCGCAGTTGGCTCCGAATTAAGGGTCGGAGCCGATGCGGGTGCGGCCTCTAGGGCACTGTTCGGCGGCAGAGCTAGATCATGCTCGTCGTGACAGTGCGGCGCGCTCGGCAGTGGCTTGAATCCGCCGAAGATCAAGTCCCCGCGGATGTCAGCCATGTAGTTTAAACTTCCAAATCTGACCTGACGGCCAGGGGCATAGCTTTCGATCTGCTCTAGATGGCCAAGTGAATTGGCCCGCAGTGAGAAGCCGCCGAAGACGAAGATCTGTCCGGGGAGGAAGGTCTCACCCTAGACTGCATCGCTATTGATGATCGTAGGAGCCATCAAGCCTAACGGCGACGACACAGAGGAACTCTCAATGAAAGCACCAATGTCGGTGTCAAAACCGGCGGATCTCGGGTAGGGGGTCCCGAACTGTGCGTCTAGGCCGGATGGTAACAGGAGGCAAGGGACACGAAGTTTTACCCAGGTTCGGGCCCTCTTGATGGAGGTAAAACCCTATGTCCTGCTTGATTAATATTGATGATATGGGCAGTACAAGAGTAGATCTACCACGAGATCGGAGAGGCTAAACCCTAGAAGCTAGCCTATGGTATGATTGTTATTCTGTATGTCGTCCTACGGACTAAAACCCTCCGGTTTATATAGACACTGGAGAGGGTTAGGGTTACACAAAGTCGGTTACAATGGTAGGAGATCTACATATCCGTATCGCCAAGCTTGCCTTCCACGCTAAGGAAAGTCCCTTCTGGACACGGGGCGAAATCTTCAATCTTGTATCTTCATAGTCCAGGAGTCCGGCTGAAGGTATAGTTCGGCCATCCGGACACCCCCTAATCCAGGACTCCCTCACTAACCCTTGCATCTTTTTTCTTTTTAGAGCCAAAGCTAGACCCAGTAAAAAGGCTCGGGTGACTAATCCGCCCGAAGACCAGGTGATTATTGAACCGGAGCAGACTGCTGAACTTGAGGGTCCAAGTGCTGAAGCCACCTTTGATGAACCACCCCCTCAAGATCACAATACTGATGAACAAGCAGAAGTTGATATTGTTGTGCCAGATGATGAACCGGCCAATCCAATCCGGACTAATGACAGACCTTCTAGTCCGGTGAGAACCACTGACACTCCAACAACTCCAAAAAAGACTACTGGAGACAAAGAAGACAAGGTTATCGTTACTGGTATTGGTCACACTTCTCCTGGCCATCCTGTAATTTTGGCAAAACATAGTGCCAAGGAAGAGCGTGCTGCTATGGAGAAAGGCAAATGGAGCACTGATTTATCCAGCTATGCCCATCTTAGTGCTCAAGAGCTCCACTCTGGTTTCCTAAACCGTCTGCACTCAAACCGTGATTATGAAGCCGGTTTGGTGACCTGATGAAGGAGCGCTATGAGGTATTTTCCTCACTTCCCCTTTTCGTAAATCCAAATTTGTCAATATCAACTCAAGTAGCCCCCAAGGGCCGGTTTATGATAACAATCATAAATCGGGACTTTGTAATATATCAATCCTTGCATGCTAATCCTCCATATGTCAAATGATCTTTGGAAACAAACCGTTACGTTAACATTGTATTCCTATAGTTTTCATCGGTGTAGCCCCCAAGGGCCGGTTTAGCTTTCCAAAGTAAACCGGGTCTTGAATCAATGCGTCAACTTTGAACTGATGTACATTAGCCCCCAAGTGGTAAGGATAATGCTTGCATTGTACTTGAGACTTGTGAAAAATATGTTGATGATAGAGCAAATAGGCATTAGCCCCCAAGTACAAAGTGCATAACTTGTTATACGCTTGGTACTTCATAACCTGTTTTGATGATATATCGCACCTTTGTAGGCTGAGCTGAGTAAAAAGGATGCTCAAACCATGGATCTTTAAGAGAATGTTAAATCTCAGCAAGCAGAGGCTTCCAAAGCCAAAGAAGAGATGACCAATGCCCTAGCAGCTATGGAGAAACTGAAAGAAGCCTTTAACAAAGAGCGTGCAGATTGGGAGACAGAAAAGGCCGGTTTAACCAAGAAGGCCGAAGACGCAGAAGCAGCCCTGAAACTGGTGGTTGAAGAACTAACCGAATTGAAACGGTAGATTAATGCCATGACCTCTGATGTCTTTGGTAAGTATCTGCACCTAAAGTTTGTCCAATCCATAACATCTTAGCAAAAGCCGGTTTACTGATGCTTTACTATGACAGGGACCCGCATTACTCATCTGGGCGCCGACGTGCAGATGAAGCTTAAAGCGGCCTATACTTTGATTGAACAATTGTATTCTGGATCCTAGCGAGCCATTTGTACTGCAGCCTATAACGAGCATCCGCCATCGCTGATAAAAAGAAACTATCGAAAAGCTGGCCATGTTGCCTGCCTGGATCAACGAACTGAAGAGATCAGCCGCTAGGTCAGGTGCGCTGACTACGCTAATCCGGGCCAAGGCGTGGATTCCGGATCTTGAACCGGCAGATATCATCAAAGGCTATCCTGGTGTGAAAGAAGACGGCTCAGACTTCAATAACGACGATCTTTGAAGGCTGACAAAGGAGATGCGGCCAATAGCAAGCAAACTGGTGGAGGACACAGATTTATCTCATTTCCAACCGGTTTATGATGCTGAGGGAAAAAGACAGCCTGCGTTGATCCATAATGTTGAAGATCTTGTGCCACCAATCCGTAAGCATACTTACGCTCCTGAGATTGATCCCTCCAATCTTATCCATGAAGAGGCTGTTTTTTAAGCTTTAACCGGAATCGATTGGTCAACAATTGATTTCCAGCATCTGGGGAGGGATGAAGAGATTGTGACCGCGCAAGATGATCCTCAATCGTCAAGCCATCCCGATGAGGAATCCCAAACCGGTGGCCGGTTTATCAGTTGCAGTCTGCCACTTCTTGAAAACAATTATTCAATTTGGGCCGTTTGAAGCGCCTTGTAATAGGATAGCATGAACAACTTATCTACCATGCCATCGAGCATGTTTGTTTTGCTTGTTACTGTAAAACTTGCCATGCCCTTGGGAGTTATGATATGCATAGTCCATTATGATTTTTGCTCCTGCATATAAAAACTTTGAAAGTGTCCAAGTGGTTTACCACTGGACGGGTCATAATGCCCAAATATATATATATATATATAACTTGGATGGATAACCAAGATTGTAATAACCAAATATAAAATAGATGATACCTGTGATATACCTCGTTGGCTGACCAACTGTATGTATAGTAAGGGTGAAAACACCAATCTGGAGTGTTGATGACTCCTTGCCCTCTTGTCGGTTCAAAAAACCATACTGGGCTATAATAGCCATCGATTTGTTCGTATAATGCTGGTGACATCTAGTCAAAACCATACCGGAGCAACTTACTGCCGGTTTAAAAATGATCATGTACTGACAACTAAGCGTTGAAAGCCACGCCGGGTTGTAGAAAAACCGGTTTATCAGAAAATATTCATGCCATCCCTTATAAAAAGATTTAAAACACAAAACACAAAAGAAACATGCAAGGCTTTTCATGGGCTGCCAGGCCCTAAATCGAGGCTTTTCATGGGCTGCCAGGCCGCTGAGTTAAACCATTTTGCAAAGCCTTTTTAAGATGGACCTCAATCTTTAACCAATCACCATTTTAACTTTGACAAGTTCAGGGTCTATGAGATTGACTTGTCAAACGTTCGATGGGTCATACCAAGTTTACCTGGACGGAGTGGCTTACTTAAAAAAAGGCAGGATAACTCGGGGTTTTAGGTGTAGACACCTGGCTTCCAAGCCTGGCTTGATAGCCTATCACAAGGGTTCAAACTTGTTGTTCTTTGAGAAGCAAGGAGCCCCCAAGTAATATTTGAGCTATGCTCAGTGGTTACCTATGTTTGAGTTGTGCTTAATGCAACAGACTCTCTTTGGTTCCACATAATTTCCTTTTGGCTTTAAGCCTATCAAGAGGTGCAGCTATGGCCTGAATACAACCAAGCCCCCTAGTGATTTCCCTTTTTGGTTTTAAACCGATCAAGAGGTGTAGCTATGGTTCGTATACGACCAAGCCCCCTAGTGATTTCCTTCATATCTGTGTGGCTTTATAAGCCGGGTTAATAGAACTCCGCTTTGTAAGTAGAAGCCCCCATGGAACCACACATGATGTAAAAAAGAAACAGAGACCCCGCTTTAACCGAAGCTCCGGTTTATTATATAATATATACATTGTCATAAGTATGTACATAAGAAGAGCATGTGGCTCAAGCGTAGTAAGGCCGGAGAAGAGCTATATTCCGCGGCCGCTTAGTCTCCTCCTCCGATTTACGTGAGTCTTTGTGCTCTCGAACATCGATAAGGTAGTATGACCTGTTATGCAGGTTTTTGCTGACCACAAAAGATCCTTCCCAAGGTGGGGATAATTTGTGCATATCGGTTTGATCCTGGATGAGCCGGAGCACCAGGTCACCCTCTTGAAAAGTTCTGGTTTTAACCCGGCGGCCGTGATAGCACCGGAGATCTTGTTGATAAATCGCCGAACGTGCCGCTGCGAGATCACGCTCCTCATCTAACAGGTCCAGTGAGTCCTGACGTGCCTTATCATTGTCAGCTTCAACGTAAGCCATCACATGGGGCAAGTCATGACGGATGTCACTAGGGAGAACCGCCTCTGCTCCATAAACCATGAAAAAAGGTGTGTAACCCGTCGATCTGTTTGGTGTGGTGTTGATACTACATAACACGGAAGGTAATTCCTCCACCCAACAACCCAGCGTCCGCTTTAAAGGAACAATGAGCCGGGTTTTGATACCTCTCAAAATTTCTTGATTTTCCCTCTCTGCTTGACCAGTAGACTGGGGGTGAGCCACTGATGCTATATCAAGCCGGATGTGCTCACGTTGACAAAATTCCTCCATCTCACCCTTAGATAAATTAGTACCATTATCAGTGATAATGCTGTGTGGAAAACCAAATCAGAATATCACCTTTTTGATGAATTGAACCGCTGTGGCTACGTCACACTTACTGACTGGCTCTGCTTCTACCCACTTGGTAAACTTGTCAACTGCCACTAACAGGTGGGTCTTTTTGTCCTTGGATCTCTTAAAGGGTCCAACCATATCGAGCCCCCAAGTTGCAAACAGCCAAGTAATTGGAATCATTCTCAACTCCTGAGTCGGAACATGAGCCCGGCGTGCAAATTTTTGACAACCGTCACACCTTTTGACTAAATCCTCAGCATCAGCATGAGCCGTCAACCAATAGAAGTCGTGACGAAAAGCCTTAGCCACCAAGGATTTTGAACCGGCATGGTGACCACAATCTCCTTCGTGGATTTCTCGCAAAATCTCACAACCCTCTTGAGGAGACACACAACGCTGAATTGCTCCTGTGACGCTGTAACGATGTAACTCCCCATTGATTATGGTCATCGACTTGGAACGCCGGATTATCTGCCGGGCCAAGATTTCGTCCTCCCGTAACTCGCCCCGGTTCATGTAAGCCAAGTACGGGACTATCCAATCCGGTATAACATGCAAAGCTACCACCAATTGGGCCTCCGGGTCAGGAATAGCCAACTCCTCCTCTGTGGGTATCTTGACCGACGGATTATGCAGTACGTCGAGGAAGACATTAGGTGGCACCGGTTTACGCTGAGAGCCAAGGCGACTTAAAGCATTCGTCGCTTCATTCTTTCGCCGGTCTATATGGTCAACTTGATAACCCTTGAAATGACCAGCCACTATGTCCACCTCTCGTCGATATGCAGCCATGAGTGGATCCTTAGAATCCTAAGTGCCAGATACCTGTTGAGCCACCAGGTCCGAGTCACCAAAGCACTTAACCTGGCTTAAGTTCATCTCCTTAGCCATCCGAAGACCGTGGAGTAAGGCCTCGTACTCAGCTGCATTGTTAGTACAAGGGAACATTAAGCAAAGAACATAACAAAACTTGTCACCTCGTGGGGAAGTTAATAAGACTCCAGCCCCCGAGCCCTCCAATTGCCTGGACCCATCAAAGTGAATAGTCCAATAAGTGTTATCTGGCTTTTCCTCTGGTGCCTGCAACTATGTCCAATCATTGATGAAGTCCACGAGTGCTTGAGATTTGATCGCTGTGCGAGGTGTATACTTGAGCCCATGAGGTACAAGCTCAATAGCCCACTTGGCAATCCGGCCAGTTGCTTCTCTGTTTTGAATGATATCTCCCAGAGGGGCTGAACTGACCACTGTGATAGGATGACCCTGAAAATAATGCTTGAGCTTCCGGCTTGCTATAAACACCCCATACACCAGCTTCTGCCAATGCGGATACCTTTGCTTTGATTCGATAAGCACCTCACTGATATAATAAACTGGTCGTTGAACCGGATACTCCTTTCCAGCCTCCTTGTGCTCCACACCAATAGCCACACTAACAGCCCGGGCATTAGCAGCCACATATAGCAGTAAAGGCTCTTTATCGACTGGAACCGCAAGGACAGGTGGTTCAGCTAACTGCCTCTTCAAATCCTCAAACGCTTTATCAGTCGCATCACTCCAGACAAAGTCATCTGTTTTCTTTAGCATCTGATATAAAGGGATAGCTTTCTCCCTGAGACGACTGACAAACCGGCTCAAAGCTGCAATCCGGCTAGCTAAACGTTGAACGTCATTGATACACGCCGGTTTAGCCAGGGACGTGTGATACGTCTCCAACGTATCTATAATTTTTGATTGCTCCATGCTATATTATCTACTGTTTTAGACTATATTGGGCTTTATTTTCCACTTTTATATTATTTTTGGGACTAACCTATTAACCGGAGGCCCAGCCCAGAATTGTCGTTCTTTGCCTATTTCAGTGTTTTGGATAAACGGAATATCAAACGGAGTCCAAAAATAAAATCTTCGGGAACGTGATTTTCTCACCGAACGTGATCCAGGAGACTTGGACCCTGCTCCAAGGAACAAAAGAGGCGGTCACGAGGGTGGGGGGCGCCCCCCCTAGGGTGCGCCCCCTGCCTCGTGGGCCCCTCGTTGCTCCTCCGGCGTACTTCTTCCTCCTATATATACACACGTACCCCCAAACGATCAGAACAGGAGCCAAAAACCTAATTCCACCGCCGCAACTTTCTGTATCCACAAGATCCCATCTTGGGGCCTGTTCCGGAGCTCCACGGAAGCGGGCCGTCATCACGGAGGGCTTCTACATCATCCTAGCCTCTCCGATGAAGTGTGAGTAGTTTACCTCAGACCTTCGGGTCCATAGTTAGTAGCTAGATGGCTTCTTCTCTCTCTTTGAATCTCAATACAAAGTTCTCCCCCTCTCTTATGGAGATCTATTCAATGTAATCTTCTTTTTGCGGTGTGTTTGTTGAGACCGGTGAATTGTGGGTTTATGATCAAGTCTATCTATGAATAATATTTGAATCTTCTTGAATTCTTTTATGTATGGATTGGTTATCTTTGCAAGTCTCTTCGAATTAGGCATTTTGGTTTGGGCCAACTAGTTTTGGTAGTTCTTGCCATGGGAGAAGTGCTTAGCTTTGGTTCGATCTTGCCGGTGTCCTACCCAGGTGACAGAAGGGGCAGCAAGGCACGTATTGTATCGTTTCCATCGAGGATAACAAAGATGGGGGTTTATTTCATATTGCATGATTTATCTCTCTACATCATGTCATCTTGCTTAAAGCGTTACTCTGTTTTTAACTAATACTCTAATGCATGTGATAGCGGTCAATGAGTGGAGTAATAGCAGTAGATGCAGAATCGTTTCGATCTACTTGTCACGGACGTGATGCCTATATACATGATCATGTCTAGATATTCTCATAACTATGCTCAATTCTGTCAATTGCTCAATAGTAATTTGTTCACCCACCGTAGAATACTTATGCTCTTGAGAGAAGCCACTAGTGAAACCTATGGCCCCCGGGTCTATTCTCATCATATCAATCTCCATCACTTTAATTTTGCTTTGCTTTTTATTTTGCTTTTACTTTTACTTTTCATCTTTATACCAAAAATACCAAAAATATTATATCTATCAGATCTCACTCTCGTAAGTGACCGTGAAGGGATTGACAACCCCTAATCGTGTTGGTTGCGAGTAGCTATCGCTTTGTGCAGGTACGAGGGACTTGAGCGTGGGCTCCTACTGGATTGATACATTGGTTCTCAAAAACTGAGGGAAATACTTACGCTACTCTGCTGCATCATCCCTTCCTCTTCGGGGAAAACCAACGCAAGCTCAAGACGTAGCAAGAAGGATTTCTGGCGCCGTTGCCGGGGAGTCTACGCAAAAAGTCAACATACCAAGTACCCATCACAATCCCTATCTCTCGCATTACATTATTTGCCATTTGCCTCTCGTTTTCCTCTCCCCCCAATTCACCCTTGCCATTTTATTCGCCCTCTCTCTTTATACTCCCTCTCTATTTGCCTCTTTTTGCCCGCTTGCTTTTTGTTTGCTCGTGTGTTAGATTTCTTGTTTGTCGTGATGGCTCAAGATACTACTAAATTGTGTGACTTCACCAATACCAATAATAATGGTTTCCTTAGCACTCCGATTGCTCCTCTTACTGATGCTGAATCTTGTGAAATTAATACTGCTTTGTTGAATCTTGTTATGAAAGATCAATTTGCCGGCCTTCCTAGTGAAGATGCCGCTACTCATCTGAATAGCTTCGTTGATTTATGTGATATGCAAAAGAAAAAAGATGTCAATAATGATGTCGGTAAATGGAAGCTATTTCCTTTTTCGCTTAGAGATCGTGCTAAAGCTTGGTTTTCGTCTTTGCCTAAGAATAGTATTGATTCATGGAACAAGTGCAAAGACGCTTTTATCTCTAAGTATTTTCCTCCCGCTAAGATCATCTCTCTTAGAAACGATATTATGAACTTTAAACAACTTGATCATGAACATGTTGCACAAGCTTGGGAGAGAATGAAATTAATGATACGTAATTGCCCTACTCATGGTTTGAATTTGTGGATGATTATACAAAAAATTTATGCCGGATTGATTTTTGCTTCTAGAAATCTTTTAGATTCGGTCGCGGGAGGCACTTTTATGGAAATCACTTTAGGAGATGCTACTAAACTCCTAGATAATATTATGGTTAACTATTCTCAATGGCGTACTGAAAGATCTTCTAATAAAAAGGCGCATGCGATAGAAGAAATTAATGTGTTGAGTGGAAAGATGGATGAACTTATGAAATTATTTGCTACTAAGAGTGTTTCTTCTGATCCTAATGATATGCCTTTGTCTACTTTGATTGAGAATAACAATGAATCTATGGATGTGAATTTTGTTGGTAGGAATAATTTTGGTGACAACGCTTATAGAGGGAATTTTAATCCTAGGCCATATCCTAGTAATCCTTCTAATAATTATGGGAATTCCTACAACAACTCTTATGGAAATTATAATAAGATGCCCTCTGAATTTGAGACTAGTGTTAAAGAGTTTATGAATTCACAAAAGAATTTTAATGCTTTGCTTGAGGAGAAATTGCTTAAAGTTGATGATTTGGCTAGAAACGTTGATAGAATTTCTCTTGAGGTTGATTCTTTAAAGCTTAGATCTATTCCTCCTAAGCATGATATCAATGAGTCTCTCAAAGCCATGAGAATTTCCATTGATGAGTGCAAGGAAAGAACCGCTAAGATGCGTGCTTCCAAAGATGCCTTTATTAAAGCGTGTTCTTCCAATACTTATGAAAATCAAGATGAAGATCTAAAAGTTATTGATGTGTCCCCTATTAAATCTTTATTTTGCAATATGAATCTTGATGAAACTGAATATGATCTTCCTTTACCTATAAGGCGTTCTAAAAATTTGGAGTATTTAGATCTTAATGGTGAAATTGATGAAAGTGGGATTGAAAGAAATAAAAATCTAGATGTTGCTAAACCCACTATATTGGATTTCAAGGAATTTAATTATGAAAGTTGCTCTTTAATTGATTGTATTTCCTTGTTGCAATCCGTGCTAAATTCTCCACATGCTTATAGTCAAAATAAATCCTTCACCGAACATATTGTTGATGCCTTGATGCAATCTTATGAAGAAAAACTTGAGTTGAAAGTTTATATCCCTAGAAAACTCTATGATGAGTGGAAACCAAGTATTAAAATTAAAATTAAAGATCATGAGTTCTATGCTTTGCGTGATTTGGGTGCTAGTGTCTCTACTATTCCCAAAACTTTGTGTGATTTACTAGATTTCCATAATTTTGATGATTGCTCTCTAAACTTGCATCTTGCGGATTCCACTATTAAGAAACCTATGGGAAGGATTAATGATGTTCTTATTGTTGCAAATAGGAATTATGTGCCCGTAGATTTCATTGTTCTTGATATAGATTGCAATCCTTCTTGCCCTATTATTCTTGGTAGACCTTTCCTTAGAACGGTTGGTGCGATTATTGATATGAAGGAAGGGAATATTAGATTTCAATTTCCATTAAAAAAGGGCATGGAACACTTTCCAAGAAAGAAAATAAAATTACCATATTAAAATATCATGAGAGCCACTTATGGATTGCCTACCAAAGATGGCAATACCTAGATCTATCCTCGCTTTTATGCCTAGCTAGGGGCGTTAAACGATAGCGCTTGTTGGGAGGCAACCCAATTTTATTTTTATTCCTTGCTTTTTGCTCTTGCTTAGTAATAAATAAATTATTTAACCTCTGTTTTGGTTGTGTTTTTTGTGTTTAATTAGTGTTTGTGCCAAGTAGAACCGTTGGGAAGACTTGGGGAAAGTCTTGTTGAACTTGCTGTAAAAAACAGAAACTTTAGCGCTCACGAGAACTGCTGTCATTTTTATTTGAAGAGTGATATTTAGTTAATTCCTTTTGAAGATGATTAATAGATAAATTCCTCACGTCCAGAAATTTATTTTAGAATTTTTGGGGTTCCAGATCTTGCGCTAGCTACAGATTACTACAGACTGTTCTGTTTTTGACAGATTCTGTTTTTCGTGTGTTGTTTGCTTATTTTGATGAATCTATGGCTAGTAAAATAGTTTATAATCCATAGAGAAGTTGGAATACAGTAGGTTTAACACCAATATAAATAAAGAATGAGTTCATTACAGTACCTTGAAGTGGTCTTTTGTTTTCTTTCGCTAACGGAGCTCACGAGTTTTCTATTTTGAGTTTTGTGTTGTGAAGTTTTCAAGTTTTGGGTGAATTCTTTTGATGGATCATGGAACAAGGAGTGGCAAGAGCCTAAGCTTGGGGATGCCCATGTCACCCCCAATATAATCCAAGGACACCAAAATGTCAAAGCTTGGGGATGCCCCGGAAGGCATCCCCTCTTTCGTTCACTTCCATCGGTAATTTACTTGGAGCTATATTTTTATTCACCAACATGATATGTGTTTTGCTTGGAGCGTCTTTCATTATTTGTGTCTTTGTGTCTTAGTATGCCACAATCATCCTTGCTGTACACACCTCTTGAGAGATCCATACATGAATTAAAATTTGATAGAATACTCTATGTGCTTCACTTATATCTTTTGAGCTAGATAATTTTGCTCTATGTCCTTCACTTATATCTTTTGAGCATAGTAGTTTTGCTCTATGTGCTTCACTTATATCTTTTGAGTGTTATAATTTTGCTCTATGTGCTTCACTTAGATCTTTTAGAGCACGGTGGTGGATTTGTTTTAAAGAAACTATTGATCTCTCATGCTTCACTTAAATTATTTTGAGAGTCTCTTAATAGCATGGTAATTTGCTTAATAATAATATGCTTGGTATTCAAGATTTGTGAAACTTTCTTTTGAGTGTGTTGAATACTAAGAAAAGATTGAAGCATGATAATTGTTTTGAGATATGGAGGTGATAATATTAAAGTCATGCTAGTTGAGTAGTTGTGAATTTAAAGAATACTTGTGTTAAGGTTTGTGATTCCCGTAGCATGCACGTATGGTGAACCGTTATGTAACGAAGTCGGAGCATGATTTATTTGTTGATTGTCTTCCTTATGAGTGGCGGTCGGGGATGAGCGATGGTCTTTTCCTACCAATCTATCCCCCTAGGAGCATGCGCATAATACTTTGCTTTGCTAACTTCTAGATTTTTGCAATAAGTATATGAGTTCTTTATGACTAATGTTGAGTCCATGGATTATACGCACTCTCACCCTTCCACCTTTGCTAGCCTCTCTAAATACCGGGCACCTTTCGCCCGTATCATACACCTACCATATACCTTCCTCAAAACAGCCACCATACCTACCTATTATGTCATTTCCATAGTCATTTCAAGATATATTGCCATGCAACTTTCCACCATCTAGTTCATCATGACACATTCATCATTGTCATATTGCTTAGCATGATCATGTAGTTGACATAGTATTTGTGGCAAAGCCACCGTTCATAATTTTTTCATACTTGTCACTCTTGAGTCATTGCATATCCCGGTACACCGTCGGAGGCATCCATATAGAGTCATACTTTGTTTTAGAATCGAGTTGTAATCATTGAGTTGTAAATAAATAAAAGTGTGATGATCATCATTCAATAGAGCATTGTCCCAAATAAAAAAAAGAGAAAGGCCAAAGAAAAAAAAGAAGGCCCAAAAAAAAGGGCAATGCTACTATCCTTTTTCCACACTTGTGCTTCAAAGTAGCACCATGATATAGCGAGTCTCATATATTGTGCTTCAAAGTAGCACCATGTTCTTCATATAGAGAGTCTCATATGTTGTCACTTTCATATACTAGTGGGAATTTTTCATTATAGAACTTGGCTTGTATATTCCAATAATGGGCTTCCTCAAATTGCCCTAGGTCTTCATGAGCAAGCAAGTTGGATGCACACCCACTAGTTTCTTTTGCTGAGCTTTCATACATTTATAGCTCTAGTGCATCCGTTGCATGGCAATCCCTACTCACTCACATTGATATCTATTGATGGGCATCTCCATAGCCCGTTGATACGCCTAGTTGATGTGAGACTATCTTCCCCTCCTTTTTGTCTTCTCCACAACCACCATTCTATTCCACCTATAGTGCTATATCCATGGCTCACACTCATGTATTGCGTGAAGATTGAAAAAGTTTTGAAAAGGTTAGAGTATGAAACAATTGCTTGGCTTGTTATCGGAGTTGTGCATGATTTAAATATTTTGTGTGGTGAAGATGGAGCATAGCCAGACTATATGATTTTGTAGGGATAACTTTCTTTGGCCATGTTATTTTGACAAGACATAATTGCTTTGTTAGTATGCTCGAAGTATTATTATTTTTATGTCAATATAAACTTTTGTCTTGAATCTTTCTAATCTGAATATTCATACCACAATTAAGAAGATTTGCATTGAAATTATGCCAAGTAGCACTCCGCATCAAAAATTCTCTTTTTATCATTTACCTACTCGAGGACGAGCAGGAATTAAGCTTGGGGATGCCTGATACGTCTCCAACGTATCTATAATTTTTGATTGCTCCATGCTATATTATCTACTGTTTTGGACTATATTGGGCTTTATTTTCCACTTTTATATTATTTTTGGGACTAACCTATTAACCGGAGGCCCAGCCCAGAATTGCCGTTCTTTGCCTATTTCAGTGTTTCGGATAAACGGAATATCAAACGGAGTCCAAACGGAATAAAATCTTCGGGAACGTGATTTTCTCACCGAACGTGATCCAGGAGACTTGGACCCTGCTCCAAGGAACAAAAGAGGCGGTCACTAGGGTGGGGGCGCCCCCCCTAGGGTACGCCCCCTGCCTCGTGGGCCCCTCGTTGCTCCTCCGGCGTACTTCTTCCTCCTATATATACACACGTACCCCCAAACGATCAGAACAGGAGCCAAAAACCTAATTCCACCGCCGCAACTTTCTGTATCCACAAGATCCCATCTTGGGGCCTGTTCCGGAGCTCCACGGAAGCGGGCCGTCATCACGGAGGGCTTCTACATCATCCTAGCCTCTCCGATGAAGTGTGAGTAGTTTACCTCAGACCTTCGGGTCCATAGTTAGTAGCTAGATGGCTTCTTCTCTCTCTTTGAATCTCAATACAAAGTTCTCCCCCTCTCTTATGGAGATCTATTCAATGTAATCTTCTTTTTGCGGTGTGTTTGTTGAGACCGGTGAATTGTGGGTTTATGATCAAGTCTATCTATGAATAATATTTGAATCTTCTTTGAATTCTTTTATGTATGATTGGTTATCTTTGCAAGTCTCTTCGAATTATGCATTTGGTTTGGCCAACTAGTTTGGTAGTTCTTGCCATGGGAGAAGTGCTTAGCTTTGGGTTCGATCTTGCGGTGTCCTTACCCAGTGACAGAAGGGGCAGCAAGGCACGTATTGTATCGTTTCCATCGAGGATAACAAGATGGGGTTTATTTCATATTGCATGAATTTATCTCTCTACATCATGTCATCTTGCTTAAAGCGTTACTCTGTTTTTAACTTAATACTCTAGATGCATGCTGGATAGCGGTCGATGAGTGGAGTAATAGTAGTAGATGCAGAATCGTTTCGATCTACTTGTCAAGGACATGATGCCTATATACATGATCATGCCTAGATATTCTCATAACTATGCTCAATTCCGTCAATTGCTCAACAGTAATTTGTTCACCCACCGTAGAATACTTATTGCTCTTGAGAGAAGCCACTAGTGAAACCTATGGCCCCCGGGTCTATTCTCATCATATCAATCTCCATCACTTTAATTTTGCTTTGCTTTTTATTTTGCTTTTACTTTTTTACTTTGCATCTTTATACCAAAAATACCAAAAATATTATATCTATCAGATCTCACTCTCGTAAGTGACCGTGAAGGGATTGACAACCCCTAATCGCGTTGGTTGCGAGTAGCTATCGCTTTGTGCAGGTACGAAGGACTTGAGCGTGGGCTCCTACTGGATTGATACTGTCGGTGTACCAGAGTAGGGGTACCCTAGTATCCCGAACTTGTGCACGGGCAGTCGCAGCATCCCGCGGCAAGGTTTGCCGGGTGACCGCCAAGATCCTCCGCGGCTACTTTGAAGACCATTCAAGAACAAAGTACTCAAACCAAGGCCCCGGCAAGAGGAGCTTGCCGGGAGGGCCAACCAAGGCCCCGGCTAGAGAAGCTGGCCGGGAAGAAGACAAGACCCCAGCAAGAGGAGCTTGTCGGGAAGGCCACTCAAGGCATACCAAGAAAGCTTGCCGCGACGCGCCGTGCGTCCCGGCAAGGCCCGGTGAGCGACAAGTTCCCGAACACGACAAGACGACGACCGCGGCAAGGAGCTTGCCGCGGGAAACCCCCACTTCGTGCCCGCGCTCCAGCACACCCGCCAACGTGTCGCTCTAGGACTCTCCCAAGCACACGTGGCAGGAGGCCGTGCAGCTAGGGGTGCGAGGTGGCAAGCAGGCGCTGACAAGATAACCATCGTGGCAAACGGTGGCGTCCCTAGCGGTCCATTTCGGTACTGTTTAAGCGACACAGACGGGCAATTAATGCCCTTGTCCCCTGTCGCCAGGGTTAGGTATGATAACACTGTAACAGGTAGCTGTACCTACCACAGCACCTTTTCCGTTTTTGCCCTTTACCTCCATTGCCACCTGTGGGTAACCCCTTGAGCATATAAAAGGAGGCCCGTGTGCAACGTAGGGGGGGTTAGCCAGTTCCAACTCTCACACTCGGTCTTGCTAGCCGCCGGTGTGTACTGTAGCACTCCGCGCTCCCGAGCTAGAAATCAATACCAAACCACAAAGCAGGAGTATGGTTTTACGCATCCGTGTGGCCCGAACCTAGGTAAATCGCTCACGTGCTTCGCCTCGATCTGCTCTTTGCGCGACCTCCGCCCCCGCCGAACCGAAAGGGACCCGGTCCGCCGGTCCCATAGGTGCCCGTGGATCAGCAACCCCGGCATCTCTGGCGCGCCAGGTAGGGGGCGTCGAAGTTGTGTGAACCAGATCCGGCGTTCTCGCGAGCTAGATCTTCATCATCTTCATCAACATGCCGCCGAAGAAGAAAGTTTTGGAGGCCGTTGCTCCGTCCGCGCCGAGCCAGCCACCGCCGGAGCAAACGGTTGGTGGGGCAGGCACCGGCGGAAGGACACGCGTCGACGAGGGGACTCACGGTGCTGCCAGGTCCCAGGACAAGGCTGCGCTGCCCATCGGCGGCGTAGCCGGCTCCCACAATGACCGGGCGCACTCCAAGACCTCGGCGTTCGTGCATGCACCGCGCCCATCTCAAGAGGCGCGGGACCGGCAGCGTCATGGTACCCACGGTACCATGCATTCGCTAGATCAAGATCGAGCTGGTGGATCTCGGAGCGCTCAGGACCACCATGCACGTCAACCTGCTGGCGCGAGCGAGACACGGTCGCCTGGACGAGATACTGCTCCTTCTAACGTAGTTAGAAGTCCGAGCATATCCCGCTCCTCGCACCGTTCGCCACCGCCACCCGCCACCGCAGCAGAAGCTTTGGCGCGAGCTCAGCTGCTCCTAGACTACCGTCCAGCGGCGGACAAGGTCGACGACTGGAGAGCCACTATCCAGAGTCTCATCGGCTTCGCCAACGGCGACACTCCACGGCAGCTGAGCGCGTCTCAGCCGCGGCAAGCCAGCCAGGCACGAGCCAGAGACGACAAGACTGGTGGGGGTGCAACTACTGTGCACTCTCCACCCCGAAGGCCAAGATCGTCGACTCGCTGGGTCCACCTCGACAGCGACTCCACCGCGTCGTCAGATCCGCGAGCTCGTCGCGATCAGCGCCAAGTTCTTCAAGAACGACAACAAGAAGACGCTCGTACTCGCATCGAGCGCCGGAGAGAAGTGCGGCGTCAGTCTGACCAGCGCGCTGGGCCCTCTGTTGACATGCATGCACTGGAGGAGCCAGGCGACTTGCCGTACGCGGTAGGTTGCCCTGCGTTCACTCGAGAGCTGCGGCAAGTCCAGTGGCCCAGTACGAAGAATTTCAAACCAGATGTACCCGAGAAGTACGACGGCAAGTCGCATCTGTCGGAGTTCCTCAGCATCTACACCATCGCGGTGCAGGCTGCTGGGGGGCGGGACGAAAAGATCCTTGCCAACTACTTCCCGTTGGTGCTCAAGCCCAACGTCAGGTCCTGGCTCATGCACCTGCCGGACAACTCCATATCCTCCTGGGCTGATCTATGCCATCAGTTTGTCGGCGCCTTCACAGGCGGCCACAAACCTCATGGCCAAGAGAGCGATCTTCACCTGCTCGTCCAGAAGGAAGGAGAGCCCCTGCGCAAGTATATCCAGAGGTTCAGCCATGTACAGCACAACATCCCAAATATCCACCCTGCCGCGGTAATCAGCGCGTTCCATCAGAACGTGCGTAACCGCAGGATGCGGGAGGAGATGGCGATGTGCAAGATTCGGGACGTCAGCGAGCTATATGCCCTGGCCGACAAGTGTGCATGCGCTGAGGAAGGGAGGAAATTCCCCGGAGAAAGCACTGGAGCAGGGGGATCTGACAGCGAGGATGCCGCCCCGGCAAAGAAAAACCGGCGGCGCAACAACAGGAAAAAGCAGAACAAAGAGGTGCTGGTCGTTGAGCAGTCCGGCAGTGACGGCGGTGCCCAGCGAGCCAAGGTCAGTAGCTCCGGCAAGGAGGTTGCCACATGCACCAACTGCCAGGCTGTGGCGGCCGCCGACAAGCAGGACGGCTCCGACAGCCAATACTGCAAGATTCACCACACCAAGGGCCATGACCTCCAGAGTTGCAAGAAAGTCGAGCAGCTTGTCTAGCAACAAAGAGCTGAGTACGAGCGGCGCGACAAGGAGAGGGCCCAAGGGGGTGCTGGAGAATCCGGCAAGAAGCGCGCCGGACCGGGAGGACGACGCGGCAAGGCCAAGCAGCGGCAAGGAGACAGGCCTCCCCGCGGCCGCGACAACGATGAAGATGACGACGACGAAGACATGGATGATGTTGAGACCACCGAACAGGAGTTTCAGAAAGCCACAGAGGTCTTGTGCGTTGACGGCGGTGCTTCTCTGCACACTTCACACCGCCAACTCAAGCAGTGGGCGCGGGAAGTCAATGCAGCGGAACCACCTGTCGAATCGCGCAAGCTTCTGAAATGGTCCAGCACGCCTATCATCTTTGACATTGAGGACCACCCTGATCGCACAACTGCAGTCGGGTGCCTGCCGATGTTGGTTTCACCAACTATCCGCAACCTCAAGGTCACTAAGATGTTAGTTGACGGCGGGGCCGGCTTGAACCTGATCTCCTCCGCTGTACTCCAGAAACTCCAAATCCCTGACAGCGAGCTCGAAGAGACCGGCACATTCCAACGAATCAACCCGGGAAGGAGCAAGCCGAAGGGGAAGGTCACGCTGCCGGTAACGTTTGGCAGTGAGCTAAACTTCAGGACTGAGAGGGTCACATTCGACGTTGCCGATATCCCATTGCCCTACAATGGGATACTTGGTCGTCCAGCACTCGCCAAGTTCATGGCAGCCTCTCACTACGCATATAACATGCTGAAGATGCCAGGCCCGATAAGCATCATTTCTGTCCCTGGCGACAAGAAGGATGCTCTTATCTGTGCTGACAAGATCTACCAGGAAGCAGCAGCCACGGCAGATCGCAATCCACTTGCCGCTGAAGCTCCCGGGGGGAAGAAGACCAAGTCCGGCAAGAGTTCTGATGCCCACTCCGGCAAGCGCACCTCTTCGGAGTGCTGCGCTGCCGTCGAGGACGCACCATCGAGCTCTACCGGCAAGTGCAAGAAGACGATGGCAGCTCCGCCAGAGACGAAGAAGGTGTCCGCCAAAGAGGACGGCACTGGTGGTACCTTCACCATCAGTGCCACGCTCGGCCCTAAATAGGAAAGCGCGCTCGTTACTTTCCTGCGGGCGAACGTCGACGTGTTTGCATGGCAGCCGTCTGACATCCCCGGTGTTCCCAGGAAAGTGATTGAGCACCACCTTGCCGTTTGTCCTCATGCGCGGCCCGTCAAGCAGAAAGTCAGGAAGCAGGCAGTGGAGCGCCAAGAATTCATTGCAGAAGAGATCAAGAAACTGGAAGCAGCAGGCCTTGTCAGAGGAGTGCTCCATCCCACGTGGTTGGCCAATCCTATAGTCGTGCGCAAGGCAAACGGGAAATGGAGACTTTGCATCGATTTTACCGATGTTAAAGCTTGTCCCAAGGACCCATTTCCCTTGCAGCGCATTGACCAGATTGTTGACTCCACAGCCGGATGTGATTTGCTTTCATTTCTTGACGCATACTCAGGATATCATCAGATCTTCATGGCAGAAGAGGATGAGGAGAAGACCGCATTTATTACTCCATGTGGCACGTACTGCCTCGTACGGATGCCTTTCGGATTAAAAAATGCTAGTTCGACATTTGCAAGGGTAGTCCACATTGCTCTTGAGCCACAAATACACAGAAATGTGGAAGCCTACATGGATGATATAGTGGTCAAGAGCGAGGACAGAGCAACCCACATTCAAGACTTAGACGAGACCTTTGCAAATCTGCGCAAAATCAGCCTCAAGCTCAACCTAGAGAAGTGTGTGTTTGGAGTTCCCTCCGGCAAGCTTCTCGGGTTCTTCGTGTCTCAGCGGGGAATTGAAGCCAATCCCGACAAGATCAAGGCCATTGAGCAGATTGAAGCACCAAGGCGCGTCAAGGATGTACAGAAACTTGCCGGTTGCGTGGCTGCTCTCAGCAGGTTTATCTCTCGGTCTGCTGAGCGCGCCCTGCCGTTTTTCAAATTATTGAAAAAGGCAGGTCCAATGAAATGGACTCCGGAAGCGGAGGCTGCGCTGCAAGACCTGAAGAGATACCTGTCCTCCCCTCCAATACTTGTCGCACCTAAGCCACAAGAGAAGTTGCTGCTGTACATAGCGGCAACCAATCAAGTGGTTAGTGCTGCGTTAGTAGCAGAGAGGGAGGCAGATGATGAGCTAGCAACCGCGGCAAGCGCATCCAGCGACAAGCAGGGGGCTTCCCCGACAAGCTCTGGTCCCGACAAAGATGGATCTGCGCAGATGCACGAGGAGACACGAAAGAAAATGGTGCAGCGCCCAGTTTACTTTGTCAGTTCCCTCCTGCAGGGGGCTAGGTCAAGGTATTCTGGTGTGCAGAAATTGCTTTTCGGCCTTCTCATGGCCTCGAGAAAGCTGCGCCATTACTTCCAAGCGCATGAGATCACAGTCGTCACTCGCTTTCCGCTGAAGAGGATACTGCAGAATCCAGAAGCGACAGGCAGGATTGTCGAGTGGGCACTGGAACTGTCAAGCTTTGGCCTCAAGTTTGAAAATACTTCAACTATCCAGAGCAGAGCATTGGCAGAATTTATAGCAGAATGGACGCCAACACCAGACGAAGTGAGAAAGCTAGAAGAGCACTTTGACGGCCTACAAATGGAGCATGTTCCGAGAGCTCACAACGCCATTGCTGATGGCCTGTCGAAGTGTGCCGCACTTAAGTTACCTATGGAACCAGGGATCTTTGTGCTCAAGCTGACTCAGCCGTCCGTAACGCCATCAACTGGACAGAGCAAGAAGAGGAAGTTGGTCTCTGGTGACTATTTGCCGGCAGAGCTTCCCGAAGCCGCCGCCAAGAAGGTCCCCAAGATCAACGCCAAGAGTGCTGAGGAGCAGTCCGCTCCGGCAAGCCCTAGGGTTTGTTCCGTTGAAGCAGAAGCTCCCGATAAGTTTTGCTCCGGCAAGCTTGTCGGGGAACGTCAAGCTCCGGCAGAGGTGTAGCTCCTCGCCGTAGAAGCGGATGTTCCCACAGCAACTAAGAACGACACCGAGAACGCTGAGGAGCAAGATGCTCCGGCAAGCCCTAGGGTTTGTTCCATTGAAGCAGAAGCTCCCGATGAGTTTTGCTCCGGCAAGCTTGTCGGGGAACGTCAAGCTCCGGCAGAGCCGCAGGTTCTTGCCGTAGAAGCGGATGTTCCCGCAGCGGCAGACTTGCCTTTAGTCCTTGTTGTCGAGCCACAAGCTCCAACATGGGCGCAGCAGATTGTCCGTTTCCTTCAAACAGGAGAACTTCCCGAAGAGCAAGAAGAAGCGGAAAGAGTAGCCCGGCAGTCAAGTATGTACCAGTTTGTCGACAAGACACTGTACAGAAGAAGACTCAACGGTGTGAAATTGAAGTGTATTCACCGGGAAGACAGACAAAAGCTGTTGGCAGAGATACACGGAGGCATATGTGGTCACCACATTGGCGCAAGAGCACTTGTCGGCAAAGCATTCCGGCAAGGTTTCTTCTGGCCAACAGCCCTCCAGGATGCAACTGCACAAGTAACCAAGTGTGAAGCGTGCCAGTTCCATTCCAAGCAGATACACCAGCCAGCTCAAGCTCTCCAGACGATCCCTTTATCCTGGCCATTTTCGGTCTGGGGGCTCGACATCCTCGGCCCCTTTCCCCGAGCTGTCGGGGGCTTTGAGTACTTGTACGTCGCAATCGACAAGTTCACAAAGTGGCCGGAAGTGGAACCAGTGAGGAAGGTGACCATGCAGTCAGCCGTCAAGTTCTTCAGGTCGATTGTTTGCCGCTTCGGGATCCCTAACAGGATAATCACCGACAACGGTACACAATTCACGAGCCGCACCTTCATGCAATACGTCCAAGATCTTGGCGCCAAGATCTGCTTCGCTTCTGTTGCTCACCCGAGAAGCAACGGTCAAGCAGAGAGGGCAAATGCTGAAGTGCTGCGCGGGCTCAAGACCAGAACTTTCGACAGGCTGCACAAGTGCGGAAGAAACTGGATCGAGGTGCTGCCGGTGGCTCTTTGGTCGATCAGAACGACGCCAAATCGAGCCACTGGACAGACACCCTTTGCTCTAGTCTATGGAGCAGAGGCAGTTACCCCCACGGAACTCGTATACGGGTCACCTCGAGTGCTCGCTTATGATGAGCTCGAGCAAGAGCAGCTGCGGCAAGATGACGCGCTGCTCCTTGAGGAAGACCGTCTCCAGGCTGCTGTGCGAGCTGCTCGCTACCAGCAAGCTCTGCGCCGCTACCATAGCCGCAGAGTCAATGCCAGGAGTCTCGAGGAAGGCGACCTTGTTCTTCGGCGTGTTCAGTCCGCCAAGAATTCCAACAAGTTGACGCCGAAGTGGGAAGGCCCTTACCGGGTGAAGCGAGTCGCAAGGCCTGGCGCTGTCCGCCTTGAGACCGAAGATGGCGTACCAGTGAGCAATTCCTGGAACATCGAGCATCTTCGTAAGTTTTACCCGTAAGGCGCGGTTGTCGGACCCTGTCCGGCAACCACCCTTCTGTACAAGTCTTGCCGCTGTTGCATGTAATCCTTTGTACAGAGCTAGGCGCAGACCCTGAGCACCAGTAAATGAAGCGCTGACACCCCGGGTTTATAGCATGCATGCTAGGTCGAGTCTCGTCCTTGGTTAGGGTTGATAGTGCCTAACAGCAACTAACCCCTAGCTTAGAGGTCGAGTGTCCGTCCCTTTGCTTTTCTTTCGCTCGCAGGGCTCGCATATCCTGGCCAGACTGCTTGAGGACGAAAAGGAGAAGAAGGGCGCGCCGGCACCTGGCCCCCGGCAAGCCAGTATTGCTGGGGGCTGCGAGTGCCAAGATTCGTCCACGACAAGCCAGAGTTGCCGGGGACTGCAATATCAGATAAGTCTTTCGTCCCTCATCATGCATCCTCTTATGGACTGGGGAATGCGAAACCGCATTTCTTCCCGAAAACTGCCGTGCTCCCTCAACTCTAGGCCCTGGGGCTCGTTCCCGGGGCCAAGTTTGGTCGTAGTCGCGGCAGCAAAGGGATGAAACAAGGAGGCCGCACCCACCTCGTTCCCGCCGCCGTCGAAGGCGTGAGAAGGGTCGAGCGACGTGGGAAGGCGGCAGGGCCTGTTGCCGGGAGACGAAATGTCTGTCCGAGGGATACCAAGGATTTACTTCTTGGCGTGGGTTCAACCCGCGAGACAAATAACCCGGCAAGCATCCCCTTTTCATTAAAAAACATCCCACTCAGGTACAGTCCTTAGAGGATGAAAAACATGAAAGAGAGGATTACAAGTTTTAGATGCAGCTAAGGCCCGAAGGCTTACAAATTACAAAGATAAGATGCCCGTAATCCCTTTCCTGTCCCTCTCTTCAGGAGGTAGGTCAAGGAGGCGAAAAGGGCAAAAGGGGCGCCTAGGCGAGCTACGGGTGCCAGAAGATACCAAGAGAACATCCCGGGGGCCGTCCGAAGGCTGGACGGTGATGGCGGCGCCGGAAGCGGGGCTCGAAGACGGGGCGGCAGGATGTCAGCACACTGTCGAGGGCACCTCGCCCTCGTACTCCGACCTGACGGCCTTGTCGCCAGCCCTCTTCCCCTTCCGCAGCCTCCCTACGCCAGCCGCCCAAGGAGACGACCCCGGGGGGTTCAAGGAGCCGGCGACACGGATGATGGGGTCGCCGGTGCCGCGCGAGGCGGCGCCCGACACCTAGTCGGACCCGCCATCCCGCCGCCCGCTACCCTCATCGTCGTTGTCGCTCTCCTCCTCGTCACCTTCGCTCGAGGGGGAGCCTTCACTATCGGAGGAGCTGTCCACGCAGCACTTCGCCCGAGTGCCGAAGCACCCGAAGACCTTGACGGAGAGGAGATCACCCTCCATCAACTTAAAATGGAGGGTAAAACCCTCCATCAGGCTGTGGATACGGGCGAACGTCTTCCACCCTCGATCAAGATACATCACATTAGGGGCTGGGAATACAACGCGGACTCGCGTGCCGCTGATCCCACAGCCCCTCATGTGCAGTCTCAGTGTCTCGGGCGGGTCCAACTCCATCGCGCTCGCAAACGGAGCTGGAAGCCGGAGGCGACAACGAGGCGCCCGACGTAGCCTGACGAAGAACTCGCAAGGGTCGTCCCCTATATGGACCGCCGTGGGGGAGGAGCCGCCGGCGGAGGCGAAGCTGGCGCGCCGCCCCGTCCGCCTCTTCCCCGAGCGCCTCGACCTCGTCCTCGACCTCGTCCGCGACCTCGCCCCCTCCCTCTTCCCCTTATGGCTGGCTCTGCCACCACGGGCGCGGGAGAGGGAGAGGTGCGCTGTCTGGCGGTGACCCTAGCCGCCACCGATGAAGGGCCTGGGTTCCCTTTCTCCATGGTGAATGAGAGAAAGGGGAGCAGAAGCTGAAGGAGATGAGAGAGTGCGGGCTTCTGTGCTCCCCTCCCGCTCTTTATAAAGGAGCAAGGTGGGGGCTCGGCCGCCCCGCTCAGTGAATCAAGGCACGGGCGGAGCAGGGAGTCGGGGCCAACCCGCTGCCTCTGCTCACGACGGCCCAGTTTCCCACTTCCACCGTCCGCGACCCCAAGCGCATGGGAGCCGCGTGGCGGGGGTGCAGAGCCGAGGCGATGGATGAGGCGGCCTCGCCCCACCCCGTGATCGCGGGAGTAGACGCCTCGAAAACCGCGCACTGGCCCCGTCCAGTAAATGCACCACGCCCCCACGCCTACCTCCGTTTAGGTAGGAGGGCGTGAACCGTCCCCTTCATCATGGCTTGACGCATGCTCGCGGGGCTTAGCCCCGCGCACGCCGCCCACGTCACCCACGACGCCGCGTTTGACGCGTGCCGTTCTGGGCGTGCGCGGTGGAGGCGGAGAGATATGCGGCGTGACCTAGGCCGCGCGTGCCCGTGCACTGTTTTGGGCCTGGCCCAACAGCGCTCGGCACCGTGTCTGGCCCAGGCCCGGGGGCTCCTGTCGGTGTACCAGAGTAGGGGTACCCTCGTATCCCGAACTTGTGCACGGGCAGTCGCAGCATCCCGCGGCAAGGTTTGCCGGGTGACCGCCAAGATCCTCCGCGGCTACTTTGAAGACCATTCAAGAACAAAGTACTCAAACCAAGGCCTCGGCAAGAGGAGCTTGCCGGGAGGGCCAACCAAGGCCCCGGCTAGAGAAGCTGGCCGGGAAGAAGACAAGACCCCGGCAAGAGGAGCTTGCCGGGAAGGCCACTCAAGGCATACCAAGAAAGCTTGCCGCGACACGCCGCGCGTCCCGGCAAGGCCCGGTGAGCGACAAGTTCCCGAACACGACAAGACGACGACCGCGGCAAGGAGCTTGCCGCGGGAAACCCCCACTTCGTGCCCGCGCTCCAGCACACCCGCCAACGTGTCGCTCTAGGACTCTCCCAAGCACACGTGGCAGGAGGCCGTGCAGCTAGGGGTGCAAGGTGGCAAGCAGGCGCTGACAAGATAACCATCGTGGCAAACGGTGGCGTCCCTAGCGGTCCATTTCGGTACTGTTTAAGCGACACAGATGGGCAATTAATGCCCTTGTCCCCTGCCGCCAGGGTTAGGTATGATAACACTGTAACAGGTAGCTGTACCTACCACAGCACCTTTTCCGTTTTTGCCCTTTACCTCCGTTGCCACCTATGGGTAACCCCTTGAGCATATAAAAAGAGGCCCGTGTGCAACGTAGGGGGGGTTAGCCAGTTTCAACTCTCACACTCGGTCTTGCTAGCCGCCGGTGTGTACTGTAGCACTCCGCGCTCCCGAGCTAGAAATCAATACCAAACCACAAAGCAGGAGTAGGGTTTTACGCATCCGTGCGGCCCGAACCTGGGTAAATCGCTCGCGTGCTTCGCCTCGATCTGCTCTTTGCGCGACCTCCGCCCCCGCCAAACCGAAAGGGACCCGGTCCGCCGGTCCCATAGGTGCCCGTGGATCAGCAACCCCGGCAGATACCTTGGTTCTCAAAAACTGAGGGAAATACTTACGCTACTCTGCTGCATCATCCCTTCCTCTTCGGGGAAAACCAACGCAAGCTCAAGACATAGCAACGTGATTGCTGAAATTTTTTCTGGATTAGCCTCAATGCCCCTGTTTGACACCAGAAAACCCAGGAGCTTGCCTGCTGGAACACCAAAGACACATTTGTCTGGATTAAGCATCATCTTATAAACCCGAAGGTTTTCAAAAGTCTCCCTCAAGTCATCTATCAATGTCTCCTCCTTCCTGGACTTCACCACAATATCATCCACATATGCATGAACATTGCGCCCAATCTGTTTATGAAGACAATTCTGAACACAACGCTGATAAGTCGCCTGGGCACTCTTGATTCCAAAGGGCATGGAAACATAGCAAAAGGCTCCAAAGGGAGTTATAAACGCTGTCTTCTCCTGGTCCTTAACTGCCATTTTGATCTGATGATAACCAGAGTAAGCATCCAGACAACACAAACGGTCACAACCCGCCGTAGCATCAATAATCTGATCAATGCGAGGGAGGGCAAAGGGATCTGCTGGACAAGCTTTGTTCAAATCTGTGTAGTCCACACACATATGCCAAGTGTCATTTTTCTTAAGAACCAGCACCAGATTAGTTAACCACTCAGGGTGAAAAACCTCCACGATAAACCCTGCAGCCAACAGCCGAGCTACCTCCTCACCAATAGCTTTACACCTTTCTTCGTTGAAGCGGCGGAGAAACTGCCTGACCGGTTTAAACTTAGGATCTATATTAAGTATGTGCTCAGCGAGTTCCCTCGGTACACCTAGCATGTCAGAAGGATTCCATGCAAAGATGTCTCGGTTCTCACGGATGAACTCGATGAGCGCGCTTTCCTATTTGGGATCCAGGTTAGCGCTGATGCTGAACTGCTTGGATGAATCGCCAGGAACAAAATCAACCATCTTAGTGTCTCTGGCCGATTTAAACTTCAACGCCGGATCGTGCTCCGTAGTTGGCTTTTTCAAAGAAGTCATGTCTGCCGGATCAACCTTGTCTTTATAAAACTTCAGCTTTTCTGTGGCACAAACCGACTCAGCATAAGCCGCATCCCCTTCCTCACATTCCAAAGCAATCTTCCTGCTCCCATGTACTGTGATGGTACCCTTATGACCTGGCATCTTAAGCTGCAGATAAACATAACACTGCCTCGCCATGAACTTGGCATAAGACGGTCGCCCAAACAGGGCGTGATACGGATTCTTGATTTTCACCACCTCAAAATTCAATGTTTTCTGACCTTGAATCATGATCATCTCCAAAGGCCACCTCTGGGGCTATCTTGCCCACTGGATATGCAGACTTACCAGGCACCACACCATGAAAAGCGGTGTTTGACGGTTTAAGATT
This sequence comes from Triticum urartu, assembly GCF_003073215.2. NCBI lineage: Eukaryota > Viridiplantae > Streptophyta > Magnoliopsida > Poales > Poaceae > Triticum > Triticum urartu. The sequence continues at coordinate 130,378,832 of NC_053023.1, read as the reverse complement.
CTTATCTGTCAACCCCATACGACGGAAGGTATCATAGTAAAGGATATTGATACTGCTTCCCCCATCCATAAGCACCTTGGTGAACTTATACCCCCTAATTTGAGGTGCTACCACTAAGGCCAGACGACCCGGATTATCAACCCGGGGTGGGTGATCCTCTCGACTCCATAAAATTGGTTGCTTAGACCAGCGCAAATACTGAGGCACTGCCGGTTCAACAGAGTTCACGGCCCTCTTGTGAAGCTTTTGATCACGCTTGCACAAGCTAGTGGTGAAGACATGATACTGCCCACTATTCAACTGCTTTGGATTGCTCTGATAACCTGACTGCTGCTGCTGATTCCCTTGATGGTTATAACCTCCTTGATTGCCCTGGTTCCCTTGATGGCCATGTCCGGTTTGATTGCCTTGAAATCCTAAACCGGGGCTGTTGCCTCCATAACCCAGCCCATGAAAACCACCTCCTGAACTGCTGGGCGGGCCATTGTCATATTGAAACATATTGGAGTTCTTGAACTCTCGCATGATGTAACAATCCTTCCAAAGATGTGAACGGTGGGCGCCAACTATCGTGGTTTTGTCACGGCAGATGTCCTCGTGGAAGGACTTAGTCGTGGAGCCATCGCTATGGGTTAGCTTAAAGGGGTTAAACCGGACAAGGGACGCGAGGGGTTTTTATACTAGTTCGGCCCCTTCAATGAAGGTAAAAGCCTACGTCTAGTTGTGTTGGTATTGCTAGGGTTTCGATGACCAGGGAGTGAATCCGCTTTTCCTAGCTCTCGAGTTGTCGTCTGTTGTCCCTAAACCGCTGTCGGGTCGTCCCTTTATATACATAGGTTGACGCCCGCCAGTTTACAGAGTCCCGAGGCCAGATCATAAACGTGTCCGGCTCGGTCTCTATCCTTCCTATCTTGCAACGCAAGTTACATGAGAAGGTCGGTTTACATCTACAGGCCTTAATTCACCTCTGGGCCTTGGGCCTTCGTAAAGCGCCACCATCCTTAGGTCTTCATGGGCTTCTGATCTTCTTGGAGTTAATCTGGCTACTCCTGGCCGGTTTACGTCCAGTAGTAATATCCCCAACAATCATGGTAGTTGTTAAATAATTAACCTATTAGTGCTATGTTATTGTCTTGCCTTGATGTTTATTGTTGTTGTGAGCTTGCAAGTACATTCAATGTACTGACCTGGCGTGTCATGCCAGATTGCAGGTGATGCCATGATTGCTTGATTGCTTGTCGATGGTTACTGTGCGTGCGAGCTAGATCGTGTCCCGGCCAGAGTCCCTCCGGAGTGGAGTTCACCACCTTCGTCGTTGTTCCGCTGCTAGAAGTATTCCGCTGCTACGAGTTGTTCTGCTGCTAGCATAGAGCAAGTATAGTATCGCAGGCGTAGTGTCACCGTGCTGATGTGCTTCTTTGTAACATCAGACCCTTGTAGTATTATTCTTGTAATAAGAGCTGATTTGTTCTATGTCAAGCAGTGCCGTATTCCAGAGACTTCTCCTCGATCTCTGGGCTGGAATACGGGGCGTTCCGGTTTCTCTAAGCCGGGGTGCCACGTGGCTCTCATAATAGATTCATAAGGTAATTTAATTTTCTTTCTAGGGAAGTGTTCCATGCCTTTCCTTAACGGAAATTGGAATCTAATATTCCCTTCCTTCATATCAATAATTGCACCAATCGTTCTAAGGAAAGGTCTACCAAGAATAATAGGACATGAAGGATTGCAATCTATGTCAAGAACAATAAAATCCACGGGCACATAATTCCTATTTGCAACAATAAGAACATCATTAATTCTTCCCATATGTTTCTTAATAGTGGAATCCGCAAGGTGCAAGTTTAAAGAGCAATCATCAAAATCACGGAAACCTAGCAAATCACACGAAGTCTTTGGAATCGTGGAAACACTAGCACCCAAATCACACAAAGCATAGCACTCATGATCTTTAATCTTAATTTTAATAGTAGGTTCCCACTCATCATAAAGTTTTCTAGGGATAGAAACTTCCAACTCAAGTTTTTCTTCATAAGATTGCATCAAAGCATCAATGATATGTTTGGTAAAGGCTTTATTTTGACTATAAGAATGAGGAGAATTTAGCACGGATTGCAACAAGGAAATACAATCTATCAAAGAGCAATTATCATAATTAAATTCCTTGAAATCCAAAATAGTGGGTTCATTAATATTTAAAGTTTCGGCTTCTTCAATCCCACTTTTAACAATTTTAGCATCAAGATCTAAAGACTCCAAATTTTTGGAACGTCTTCAAGGTAAAGGTGGATCATATTCAGTCCCATCATTATCAAGATTCATATTACAAAATAGAGATTTAATAGGAGACACATCAATAACTTTTAGATCTTCATTTTTATTATCATGGAAACTAGAAGAACACGCTTTTATAAAGCAATCTTTCTTAGCACGCATCCTAGCGGTTCTTTCTTTGCACTCATCAGTGGAAATTCTCATGGCTTTGAGAGACTCATTGATATCATGCTTAGGAGGAATAGATCTAAGTTTTAAAGAATCAACATCAAGAGAAATTCTATCAACGTTCCTAGCCAACTCATCAATCTTAAGCAATTTTTCTTCAATCAAAGCATTGAAATTCTTTTGCGAGGTAATAAATTCTTTAATATTAGATTCAAAATCATAGGGTAGCTTATTAAAATTTCCATAAGAATTGTTGTACGAATTACCATAATTATTAGAGGAATTACTAGGATACGGCATAGGATTAGAGTTTCCTCTATACGCGTTGTTACCAAAATTATTCCTACCAACAAAATTCACATCAAAAGGTTCATTATTATTCTCAATCAAAGTAGACAAAGGCATATCATTAGGATCAGAAGAAACACTTTTATTAGCAAATAATTTCATAAGTACATCCATCTTACCACTCAAAACATTAATTTCTTCTACCGCATGCACTTTCTTATTAGTAGATCTTTCAGTGCGCCATTGAGAATAATTAACCATGATATTATCTAGGAGTTTAATAGCTTCTCCTAAAGTGATTTCCATAAAAGTGCCTCCTGCAGCCGAATCTAAAAGATTTCTAGAAGCAAAATTCAATCCAGCATAAATTTTTTGTATAATCATCCACAAATTCAAACCATGTGTAGGGCAATTACGTATCATTAATTTCATCCTCTCCCAAGCTTGTGCAACATGTTCATGATCAAGTTGCTTAAAATTCATAATATCATTTCTAAGAGAGATGATCTTAGCGGGAGGAAAATACTTAGAGATAAAAGCATCTTTGCACTTATTCCACGAATCAATACTATTTTTAGGCAAAGACGAAAACCAAGCTTTAGCACGATCTCTAAGTGAAAAAGGAAATAGCTTCAAATTAACAATATCATTGTCCACATCTTTCTTCTTTTGCATATCACACAGATTCAGCAAACGGATCTTTCATGACAAGATTCAGCAAAGCAGCATTAATTTCACAAGATTCAGCATCGGTAAGAGGAGCAATCGGAGTGCTAATAAAATCATTGTTGTTGGTATTGGTAAAGTCACACAATTTGGTATTATCTTGAGCCATCGTGACAAGCAAGCAATCCGACACACAAGCAAACAAGAAACGAGCAAAAAGAGGCGAATAGAGAAAGAGAGGGAGGATGGAGAGAGAGAGGGCGAATAAAACGGCAAGGGTGAAGTGGGGGAGAGGAAAACAAGAGGCAAATGGCAAATAATGTAATGCGGGAGATAAGGGTTTGTGATGGGTACTTGGTATGTTGACTTTTGCATAGACTCCCCGGCAACGGCGCCAGAAATCCTTCTTGCTACCTCTTGAGCACTGTGTTGGTTTTCCCTTGAAGAGGAAAGGGTGATGCAGCAGAGCAACGTAAGTATTTCCCTCAGTTTTTGAGAACCAATGTATCAATCCAGTAGGAGGCCACGCACGAGTCCCTCGCACCTACACAAACAAATAAACTCCTCGCAACCAACGCGATAAAGGGGTTGTCAGTCCCTTCACGGTCACCTACGAGAGTGAGATCTGATAGATATGATAAGATAATTTTTTGGTATTTTTATGATAGAGAGAAATAAAGATGCAAGTAAAATAAATGGCAAAGGAATTAACTAAGTATTGGAAGATTAATATGATGGAAAATAGACCCGGGGGCCATAGGTTTCACTAGAGGCTTCTCTCGAGAGCATAAGTATTACGGTGGGTGAACAAATTACTGTTGAGCAATTGACAGAATTGAGCATAGTCATGAGAATATCTAGGTATGATCCTGTATATAGGCATCACGTCCGAGACAAGTAGACCGACTCCTGCCTGCATCTACTACTATTACTCCACACATCGGCCGCTATCTAGCATGCATCTATAGTATTAAGTTCAAGAGAACAGAGTAACGCTTTAAGCGAGATGACATGATGTAGAGGGATAAACTCATGCAATATGATATAAACCCCATCTTGTTATCCTTGATGGCAACAATACAATACGTGCCTTGCTGCCCCTACTGTCACTGGGAAAGGACATCGCAAGATTGAACCCAAAGCTAAGCACTTCTCCCATTGCAAGAAAGATCAATCTAGTAGGCCAAACCAAACTGATAATTCGAAGAGACTTGCAAAGATAACCAATCATACATAAAATAATTTAGAGAAGATTCAAATATTGTTCATAGATAAACTTGATCATAAACCCATAATTCATCGGTCTCAACAAACACACCGCAAAAGAAGATTACATCAAATAGATCTCCACAAGAGAGGGGGGGACTTTGTATTGAGATCCAAACAGAGAGAAGAAGCCATCTAGCTAATAACTATGGACCCGTAGGTCTGAAGTAAACTACTCACACTTCATCGGAGAGGCTATGGTGTTGATGTAGAAGCCCTCCGTGATCGATACCCCCTCTGGCGGAGCTCCGGAAAAGGCCCCAAGATGGGATCTCGTGGATACAGAAAGTTACGGCGATGGAATTAGGGTTTTGGCTCCGTATCTGGTAGTTTGGGGGTACGTAGGTATATATAGGAGGAAGGAGTACGTTGGTGGAGCAACGTGGGCCCCACGAGGGTGGAGGGCGCGCCTGGGGGGGTAGGCGCGCCCCCTACCTCATGCCTTCCTGGTTGATTGCTTGATGTAGGGTCCAAGTCCTCTGGATCATGTTCTTTCCGAAAATCACGTTTCCGAAGGTTTCATTCCGTTTGGACTTTGTTTGATATTCTTTTTCTGCGAAACTCTGAAATAGGCAAAAAACATCAATTCTGGGTTGGGCCTCCGATTAATAGGTTAGTCCCAAAAATAATATAAAAGTGTATAATAAAGCCCAATAATGTCCAAAACAGGATATAATATAGCATGGAACAATCAAAAATTATAGATACGTTGGAGACGTATCATGCGGATCTTACTCTGGTAGACCTACGAGGTTCGGTAGTAACTTGATCAGAAGTTTCATGATCATCATCATTAGCTTCCTCACTTACTGGTGTAGGAATCACTGGAACAGATTTCTGTGATGAACTACTTTCCAATAAGGGAGAAGGTACAATTACCTCGTCAAGTTCTACTTTCCTCCCACTCACTTCTTTCGAGAGAAACTTCTTCTCTAGAAAGGATCCATTCTTAGCAACGAATATCTTGTCTTTGGATCTGTGATAGAAGGTTTACCCAACAGTTTCCTTTGGGTATCGTATGAAGACACATTTCTCTGATTTGGGTTCGAGCTTATCAGGTTGAAGCTTTTTCACATAAGCATCGCGGCCCCAAAATTTAAGAAGCGACAACTTGGGTTTCTTACCAAACCACTGTTCATAAGGTGTCGTCTCAACGGATTTAGATGGTGCCCTATTTAACGTGAATGCAGCTGTCTCTAAGCGTAACCCCAAAATGATAGCGGTAAATCAGTGAGAGACATCATAGATCGCACCATATCCAGTAAAGTACGATTACGATGTTCGGACACACCATTACGATGTGGTGTTCCAGGTGGCATGAGTTGCGAAACTATTTCGCATTATTTCAAATGAAGTCCAAGCTCATAACTCAAATATTCACCTCCACGACGCGAGCTTCAATGTTCATTTGACCACATACATCAGTATGTATGATTTCCAATAACTCTGTTGCTCGCTCCATTGTTCCGGAGAACGGAGTTTTAGTCATCTTGCCCATGAGGCATGGTTCGCAAGTACCAAGTGATTCCAAAAGTCCATCAGAATGGAGTTTCTTCATGCGCTTTACACCAATATGACCTAAACAGTAGTGCCACAAATAAGTTGCACTATCATTATCAACTCTGCATCTTTTGGCTTCAATACTATGAACATGTGGATCACTACTATCAAGATTTAGTAAAAATAGACCACTCATCAAGGGTGCATGACCATAAAAGATACTATTCATATAAATAGAACAACCATTATTCTCTGATTTAAATGAATAACTATCTCGCATCAAACAAGATCCAGATATAATGTTCATGCTCAACGCTGGCACCAAATAACAATTATCCAGGTCTAAAACTAATCCCGAAGGTAGATGTAGAGGTAGCGTGCCGACGGCGATCACATCGACTTTGGAACCATTTTCCATGCGCATCGTCACCTCGTCCTTAGCCAATCTTCGCTTAATCCGTAGCCCCTGTTTCGATTTGCAAATGTTAGCAACTGAACCAGTATCAAATACCCAGGCACTACTGCGAGCATTAGTAAGGTACACATCAATAACATGTATATCAAAAATACCTTTCACTTTGCCATCCTTCTTCTCCGCCAAATACTTGGGGCAGTTCCGCTTCCAGTGACCAGTTCCTTTGCAGTAGAAGCACTCAGTCTCATGCTTAGGTCCAGACTTGGGTTTCTTCACTTGAGCAGCAACTGGCTTGCTGGTCTTCTTGAAGTTCCCCTTCTTCCCTTTACCCTTTTTCTTGAAACTGGTGGTCTTGTTGACCGTCAACACTTGATGCTCCTTCTTGATTTCTACCTCTGCAGCCTTTAGCATTGCGAAGATCTCGGGAATCGTCTTATCCATCCCTTGCATATTATAGTTCATCATGAAGCTCTTGTAGCTTGGTGGCAGTGATTGAAGAACTCTGTCAATGACACTATCATCAGGAAGATTAACTCCCAGTTGAATCAAGTGGCTGTGGTACCCAGACATTCTGAGTATATGTTCACTGACAGAACTATTATCCTCCATCTTGCAGCTGTAGAACTTATTGGAGACTTCATATCTCTCAATCCGGGCATTTTCTTGAAATATTAACTTCAACTCCTAAAACATCTCATATGCTCCATGACGTTCAAAACGTCGTTGAAGTCTCGGTTCTAAGCCGTAAAGCATGGCACACTGAACTATCGAGTAGTCATCAGCTTTGCTCTGCCAGGTATTCATAACATCTAGCGTTGCACCTGCAGCGGGTTTGTCACCTAGCGGTGCTTCCAGGACGTAATTCTTCTATGCAGCAATGAGGATAATCCTCAAGTTACGGACCCAGTCCGTGTAATTTCTATCATCATCTTTCAACTTAGCTTTCTCTAGGAATGCATTAAAATTCAACGGAACAACAGCACGGGCCATCTATCTACAACAATATAGACATGCAAAATACTATCAGGTACTAAGTTCATGATAAATTAAAGTTCAATTAATCAAATTACTTAAGAACTCCCACTTAGATAGACATCTCTCTAATTATCTAAGTGATCACGTGATCCATATCAACTAAACCATGTCCAATCATCACGTGAGATGGAGTAGTTTTCAATGGTGAACATCACTATGTTGATCATATCTACTTTATGATTTACGCTCGACCTTTCGGTCTCTAGTGTTCTGAGACCATATCTGCATATGCTAGGCTCGTCAAGTTTAACCCGAGTATTCTGCGTGTGCAAAACTGGCTTGCACCCATTGTATGTGAGCATAGAGCTTATAACACCCGATCATCACGTGGTGTCTCGACACGACGAACTGTAGCAACGGTGCATACTCAGGGAGAACACTTATACCTTGAAATTTAGTGAGAGATCATCTTATAATGCTACCGTCGAACTAAGCAAAATAAGATGCATAAAGGATAAACATCACAAGCAATCAATATAAGTGATATGATATGGCCATCATCATCTTGTGCCTGTGATCTCCATCTCCAATGCACCGTCATGATCACCATCGTCACCGGCTTGACACCTTGATCTCCATCGAAGCATCGTTGTCATCATGCCAACTATTGCCTCCACGACTATCACTACCGCTTAGTGATAAAGTAAAGCAATTACATGGCGATTGAATTTCCTACAATAAAGCGACAACCATATGGCTCCTGCCAGTTGCCGATAACTGTGTTACAAAACATGATCATCTCATACAATAAAATTTAGCATCATGTCTTGACCATGTCACATCACAACATGACCTGCAAAAACAAGTTAGACGTCCTCTACTTTGTTGTTGCAAGTTTTACGTGGCTGCTACGGTTTGAGCAAGAACCGTTCTTACCTATGCATCAAAAACCACAACGCGGTATAGTGATTGCTTTTTGATTTTCAGAAAGAACCATGTTCATTGAATCCGAATCAACTAAAGCTGGAGAAACAGACACCCACTAGCCACCTGTGTGCGAAGCACGTCGGTAGAACCAGTCTCGCGTAAGCGTACGCGTAATGTCGGTCTGGGCCGCTTCATCCAACAATGCCGCTGAATCAAGAATCAACTAGTGACGGCAAGCAATATGCATATACCCACGCCCAAAACTCCTTTGTGTTCTACTCGTGCATATAACATCTACGCATAAACCTGGCTCGGATGCCACTGTTGGGGAACGCAGTAATTTCAAAAAAAATTCCTACGCACACGCAAGATCATGGTCATTTATAGCAACGAGAGGGGAGAGTATTGTCTACATACCCTTGTAGACCGTAAGCAGAAGCGTTATGACAACGCGGTTGATGTAGTCGTACGTCTTCACGATCGACCGATCTTGGTACCGAACGTACGGCACCTCCGCGACACGTTCAGCTTGGTGACGTTCCGCGAACTCATGATCCAGTAGAGCTTCGTGGGAGAGTTTTGTCAACATGACGGCGTGATGACGGTGATGATGTTGCTACCAGAACAAGGCTTCGCCTAAGCACCGCTACGATATAACCGAGGTGGATTATGGTGGAGGGGCACCGCACACAGCTAAAAGATCAATGATCAACTTGTGTGTCCATGGGGTGCCCCCTCCCCCGTATATAAAGGAGTGGAGGAGGGGAGGGCCGGCCCTCTCTATGGCGCGCCCTGGGGGAGCCCTACTCCCTCCGGGAGTAGGATTTCCCCTTTTCCTGGTAGGAAGCCCTTCCAAGTAGGAGTAGGAGAGGAAGGAAGGAGGAGAGAGGGAGGAAGGAAAGGGGCCCGTCCCCCTTCCCAATTTGGATTGGGCTTGGGGGCGTGCCTCCCTCTTTTCCTTTCCCTCTCATCTATTCCACTAAGGCCCAATAAGGCCCATATACTCCCCGGGGGGTTCTGGTAACCTCCCGATACTCCGGAAAAATGCCCGAACCACTCGGAACCATTCTGATGTCCAAATTGTTGGGGAACGTAGTAATTTCAAAAAATTTCCTATGCACACGCAAAGATCATGGTGATGCATAGCAACGAGAGGGGAGAGTGTTGCCACGTACCCTCGTAGACCGAAAGCGGAAGCGTTAGCACAACGCGGTTGATGTAGTCGTACGTCTTCACGGCCCGACCGATCAAGCACCGAAACTACGGCACCTCCGAGTTCTAGCACACGTTCAGCTCGATGACGATCCCCAGACTCCGATCCAGCAGAATGTCGGGGAAGAGTTCCGTCAGCACGACGGCGTGGTGACGACCTTGATGTTCTACTATCGCAGGGCTTCGCCTAAGCACCACTACAATATTATCGAGGACTATGGTGGAGGGGGGCACCGCACATGGCTAAGAGATCAATGATCAACTGTTGTGTATTTGGGATGCCCCCTGCCCTCGTATATAAAGGAGCAAGGGGGGAGGCGGCCGGCCTAGGAGGAGGGCGCGCCAAGGGGGGAGTCCTACTCCCATCGGGAGTAGGACTCCTCCTTCCCTTGTTGGAGTAGGAGAGAAGGAAAGAGGGGGAGAGGAACAAGGAAAAGTGGGCTGCACCCCTTGTCCAATTCGGACCAGAGGGGGGCGCGCGCCTCCTTCCTTTTGGCCTCTCTCCTCCATTCCCGTATGGCCCAATAAGGCCCATATACTCCCCGGCGAATTCCCGTAACTCTCCGGTACTCCGAAAAATACCCGAATCACTCGGAACCTTTCCGATGTCCGAATATAGTCGTCCAATATATCGATTTTTATGTATCGACCACTTCGAGACTCCTCGTCATGTCCCTGATCTTATCCGGGACTCCGAAATCCTTCGGTACATCAAAACTCATAAACTCATAATATAACTGACATCGAAACCTTAAGCGTGCGGACCCTACGGGTTCGAGAACAATGTAGACATGACCGAGACACGTCTCCGGTCAATAACCAATAGCATAACCTGGATGCTCATATTGGCTCCTACATATTCTACGAAGATCTTTATCGGTCAAACCGCATAACAACATACGTTGTTCCCTTTGTTATCGGTATGTTACTTGCCCGAGATTCGATCGTCGGTATCTCAATACCTAGTTCAATCTCGTTACCGGCAAGTCTCTTTACTCGTTCCGTAATACATCATCGCGCAACTAACTCATTAGTTGCAATGCTTGCAAGGCTTTAGGTGATGTGCATTACCGAGAGGGCCCAGAGATACCTCTCCCACAATCGGAGTGACAAATCCTAATCTCGAAATATGCCAACCCAACAAGTACCTTCAGAGACACCTGTAGAGCACCTTTATAATCACTCAATTACGTTGTGACGTTTGGTAGCACACAAAGTGTTCCTCTGATAAACGGGAGTTGCATAATCTCATAGTCATAGGAACATGTATAAGTCATGAAGAAAGCAATAGCAACAAACTAAACGATCAAGTGCTATGCTAACGGAATGGGTCAAGTCAATCACATCATTCTCCTAATGATGTGACCCCATTAATTAAATGACAACTCATGTCTATGGTTAGGAAACATAACCATCTTTGATCAACGAAGTCAAGTAGAGGCATACTAGTGACACTCTATTTGTCTATGTATTCACACATGTATTATGTTTCCGGTTAATACAATTCTAGCATGAATAATAAACATTTATCATGATATAAGGAAATAAATAATAACTTTATTATTGCCTCTAGGGCATATTTCCTTCGGTCTCCCACTTGCACTAGAGTTAATAATCTAGTTCACATCGCCATGTGATTTAATACCAATAGTTCACATCACCATGTGATTAACACCCATAGTTCACATCGACATGTGACCAGCACCCAAAGGGTTTACTAGAGTCAATAATCTAGTTCACATCGCTATGTGATTAACACCCAAAGAGTACTAAGGTGTGATCATGTTTTGCTTGTGAGAGAAGTTTAGTCAACGGGTCTGCCACATTCAGATCCGTAAGTATTTTTTGCAAATTTCTATGTCAACAATGCTCTGCACGGAGCTACTCTAGCTAATTGCTCCCACTTTCAATATGTATCCAGATTTAGATTTAGAGTCATCTGGATCAGTGTCAAAATTTGCATCGACGTAACCCTTTACGACGAACCTTTTTGTCACCTCCATAATCGAGAAACATATCCTTATTCCACTAAGGATAATTTTGACCGTTGTCTAGTGAACTACTCCTAGATCACTATTGTACTCCCTCGCCAAACTCAGGGCAGGGTATACAATAGGTCTGGTACACAGCATGGCATACTTTATAGAACCTATGGCTGAGGCATAGGGAATGACTTTCATTTTCTCTCTATCTTTTGCTGTGCTCGGGTTTTGAGTCTTACTCAACCTCACACCTTGTAACACAGGCAAGAACTCCTTCTTTGACTGTTCCATTTTGAACTACTTCAAAATCTTGTCAAGGTATGTACTCATTGAAAAACTTATCAAGTGTCTTGATCTATCTCTATAGATCTTGATGCTCAATATGTAAGCAGCTTCACCGAGGTCTTTCTTTGAAAAACTCCTTTCAAACATTCCTTTATGCTTTGCAGAATAATTCTACATTATCTCCGATCAACAATATGTCATTCACATATACTTATCAGAAATGTTGTAGTGCTCCCACTCACTTTCTTGTAAATACAGGCTTCACCGCAAGTCTGTATAAAACTATATGCTTTGATCAACTTGTCAAAGTGTATATTCCAACTCCGAGATGCTTGCACCAGTCCATAGATGGATCGCTGGAGCTTGCATATTTTGTTAGTACCTTTAGGATTGACAAAACCTTTTGGTTGCATCATATACAACTCTTCTTTAATAAATCCATCAAGGAATGCAGTTTTGTTTATCCATTTGCCAGATTTCATAAAATGCGGCAATTGCTAACATGATTCGGACAGACTTAAGCATAGATACGAGTGAGAAACTCTCATCGTAGTCAACACCTTGAACTTGTCGAAAACCTTTTTGCGACAATTCTAGCTTTCTAGATAGTAACACTACTATCAGCGTCCGTCTTCCTCTTGAAGTTCCATTTAATCTTAATGGCTCGCCGATCATTGGGCAAGTCAATCAAAGTCCATACTTTGTTCTCATACATGGATCTCATCTCAGATTTCATGGCCTAAAGCCATTTCGTGGAATCTGGGCTCATCATCGCTTCCTCATAGTTCGTAGGTTCGTCATGGTCAAGTAACATGACCTCCAGAATAGGATTACCGTACCACTCTGGTGCGGATCTCACTCTAGTTTACCTACGAGGTTCGATAGTAACTTGATCTGAAGTTACATGATCATCATCATTAGCTTCCTCACTAATCGGTGTAGTAGTCACAGGAACAGATTTCTGTGATGAACTACTTTCCTATAAGGAGCAGGTACAGTTACCTCATCAAGTTCTACTTTCCTCCCACTCACTTCTTTCGAGAGAAACTCCTTTTCTAGAAAGGATCCATTCAAAGCAACGAATATATTGCCTTCGGATCTGTGATAGAAGGTGTACCCAACATTTTCTTTTGGGTATCCTATGAAGACGCACTTCTCCGATTTGGGTTAGAGCTTATCAGGTTGAAACTTTTTCACATAAGCATTGCAACCTCAAACTTTAAGAAACGGCAGCTTAGGTTTCGTGCCAAACCATAGTTCATACGGTGTCGTCTCAACGAATTTAGATAGTGCCCTATTTAATGTGAATGCAGCTGTCTCTAATGCATAACCCCAAAACGATAGTGGTAGATCGGTAAGAGAAATCATAGATCGCACCATATCTAACAAAGTACGGTTATGACGTTCGAACACACCATTACACTGTGGTGTTCCAGGTGGCGTGAGTAGTGAAACTATTTCACATTGTTTTTAACTAAAGTCTAAACTCATAACTCAAATATTTTACTTCCGCGGTCATATCATAGAAACTTTTATTTTTGTTATGATGATTCTCCGCTTCACTCTGAAATTCTTTGAACTTTTTGAAATGTTTCAGATTTGTGTTTCATCAAGTAGATATACTCATATCTGCTCAAATCATCTGGGAAGATCAGGAAATAATGATACCTGCCGCGAGCCTCAATATTCATCGGACCACATACATCAGTATGTATGATTTCCAACAAATCTGTTGCTTGCTCCATTGTTCCAGAGAACGGATTCTTAGTCATCTTGCCCATGAGGCATGGTTCGCAAGCATCAACTGATTCATAATCAAGTGATTCCAAAAGTCCATCAGCATGGAGTTTCTTCATGCGTTTTACACCAATATGACCTAAACGGCAGTGCCACAAATAAGTTGCACTATCATTATTAACTTTGCATCTTTTGGTTTCAATATTATGAATATGTGTATCACTACGATCGAGATCCAACGAACCATTTTCATTGGGTGTGTAACCATATATGTAAACAGAACAACAATTTATTCTCTTACTTAAATGAATAACTGTATTGCAATAAACATGATCAAATCATATTCATGCTCAATGCAAACACCAAATAACACTTATTTAGGTTCAATACTAATCCCGAAAGTATAGGGAGTGTGCAATGATGATCATATCAATCTTGGAACCACTTCCAACACACATCGTCACTTCACCCTTAACTAGTCTCTATTCATTCTACAACTCCCGTTTTGAGTTACTACTCTTAGCAACTGAACCAGTATCAAATACCGAGGGGTTGTTACGAACACTAGTAAAATACACATCAATAATGTGTATATCAAATATACATTTGTTCACTTTGTCATCCTTCTTATCCGCCAAATACTTGGGGTAGTTCCGCTTCCAATGACCAGTCCCTTTGCAGTAGAAGCACTCAGTTTCAGGCTTCGGTCCAGACTTGGGTTTTTCACTTGAGCAGCAACTTGCTTGCCGTTCTTCTTGAAGTTCCCTTTCTTCCCTTTGCCCTTTTTGAAACTAGTGGTCTTTGTCAACCATCAACACTTGATGCTTTTCTTGATTTCTACCTTCGTCGATTTCAGCATCACGAAGAGCTTGGGAATTACTTTTGTCATCCCTTGCATATTATAGTTCATCACTAAGTTCTAGTAACTCGGTGATAGTGACTAGAGAACTTTGTCAATTACTCTCTTATCTGGAAGATTAAGTCCCACTTGATTCAAGCAATTGTAGTACTCAGACAATCTAAGCACATGCTCACTGGTTGAGCTATTCTCCTCCATCTTGTAGGCAAAGTACTGTCAGAGGCCTCATACCTCTCAACACGGGTGAGGGAGTCCTGGATTAGGGGGTGTTCGGGTAGCCGAACTATACCTTCAGCCGGACTCCACGACTATGAAGATACAAGATTGAAGACTTCGTCCCATGTCCGGATGGGACTTTCCTTGGCGTGGAAGGCAAGCTTGGCGATGCGGATATTCAAGATCTCCTACCATTGTAACCGACTTTGTGTAACCCTAACCCTCTCCGGTGTCTATATAAACCGGAGGGTTTTAGTCCATAGGACAACTTCATCATACAACAATCATACCATAGGCTAGCTTTTAGGGTTTAGCCTCCTTAATCTCGCGGTAGATCTACTCTTGTACTACCCATATCATCAATATTAATCAAGCAGGACGTGGGGTTTTACCTCCATCAAGAGGGCCCGAACCTGGGTAAAACATCGTGTTCCTTGCCTCCTGTTACCATCCGGCCTAGACGCACAGTTCGGGACCCCCTACCCGAGATCCGCCGGTTTTGACACCGACATTGGTGCTTTCATTGAGAGTTCCTCTGTGTCGTCACCTTTAGGCCCGATGGCTCCTTCGATCATCAACAATGATGCAGTCCAGGGTGAGACTTTTCTCCCCGGACAGATCTTCGTCTTCGGCGGCTTCGCACTGCGGGCCAAGTCGCTTGGCCACCTTGAGCAGATCAAAAGCTACGCCCCTGGCCATCAGGTCAGGTTTGGAAGCCTAAACTACACGGCTGACATCCGCGGGGACTTGATCTTCGACGGATTCGAGCCACAGCCAAGCGCGCCGCACTGTCTCGATGGGCATGATATAGCTCTGCCGTCGAACAGCGCCTTGGAGGCTGCACACGCATCGGTTCCGACCATTGATTCGGAGCCTACTGCGCCGATCGAGGATCACCGGTTGGATGCTGCCTCAGGGGCTACGATCTCAGAGGCGATCGAGCCGAACTCCAGCCTCGCACTCCGCATGGCCCGTGACTCCGAGGAGCCAGATTCCTCTCCGAACTCCGAGCCCCCCGCGCCCCTGCCGATCGAATCCGATTGGGCGCCGATAATGGAGTTCACCGCCGCGGACATCTTTCAGCACTCGCCCTTCGGCGACATCCTGAATTCTCTAAAGTCTCTCTCTTTATCAGGAGAGCCCTGGCCGGACTGCGGTCAGCAAGGTTGGGATACGGACGATGAAGAAATTCAAAACCCACCCACCACCCACTTCGTAGCCACTGTCGACGACTTAACCGACATGCTTGACTTCGACTCCGAAGACATCGATGGCATGGACGACGATGCAGGAGACGAACAAGAACCAGCACCTGTAGGGCGCTGGAAGGCCACCTTGTCATATGACATATATATGGTGGACACTCCAAAGGATGAAGATGGCTATGGAACAGCGGGGGACGATACCTCTAAGAAACAGCCCAAGCGCCAGCATCAGCGGCGCCGCCCTAAATCCCGCCAAAGCAAAAACGGTGATTCCGGCACGGGAGATAATACTACTCCGGATAGTGCCGAAGAACACCCCCTCCAGCAAGATTCAGCACAGGAGGACAGAGAAGCCAACCCTCACGAGAGGGCGGCGGACCGAGAGGTTGAGGACGATAATTATACGCCTCCCTCCAAAGACGAGGCAAGCCTCGACGACGACGAGTTCGTCGTGCCAGAGGATCTCGCTGAACAAGAGCGTTTTAAACGCAGGCTTATGGCCACGGCAAACAGCCTCAAGAAAAAGCAGCAACAGCTTAGAGCTGATCAGGATTTGCTAGCTGACAGATGGATTGAAGTCCTTGCGGCCGAAGAGTATGAACTCGAATGCCCCTCCAAGAGTTACCCAAAGCGCAGGCTGCTACCCCGACTAGAGGAGGAAGCACCTACATCACCAGCGCATGACATGGCCGACCGGCCACCTCGTGGTCGCGACAGAGAGGCCTCTTGGTCCTCCACTCAAGCCATGCCCCGACGCCGCGTCAAGCATACTAAGGCACGGGAAAATGTGCCCGACCTGCGCGACATACTGGAGGACAAGGCAAGGCAAACAAGATCGATCTACGGATCGCGCAGGCGCCCCACGGCACGTGACGGTGATCGTCACTCCGAATGCAATAAATCTGGCCGGGCCGAACTCAACAGACAAAGCTCCTTCGAGCTGCGTCGTGATATAGCCCAATACAGAGGCGCCGCACACCCACTATGCTTCACAGATGAAGTAATGGATCATAAAATCCCTGAGGGCTTCAAACCCGTAAACATCGAATCGTATGATGGCACAATAGATCCTGCGGTATGGATCGAGGATTATCTCCTTCATATCCACATGGCCCGCGGTGATGATCTACACGCCATCAAATACCTCCCACTCAAACTTAAGGGACCGGCCCGGCATTGGCTTAACAGCTTGCCAGCAGACTCAATCGGTTCTTGGGAGGACCTGGAAGCCGCATTCCTTGACAACTTCCAGGGCACTTATGTGCGACCACCGGACGCCGATGACCTAAGCCACATAATTCAGCAGCCAGAGGAATCGGCCAGGCAATTCTGGACACGGTTCCTAACAAAGAAAAACCAGATAGTCGACTGTCTGGACGCAGAGGCCTTAGCGGCCTTCAAGCATAATATCCGTGATGAGTGGCTTGCCCGGCACCTGGGACAGGAAAAGCCGAAATCTATGGCAACCCTCACAACACTCATGACCCGCTTTTGCGCGGGAGAAGATAGCTGGCTAGCTCACAGCAACAATTTAACCAAGAACCCTGGTAATTCGAATACCAAGGACAAAAGCAACAGGTCGCGTCGGAACAAACAAAAGCGTCGTGTTAACAGCGACAGCAACGAGGATACGACAGTTAATGCCGGATTCCGAGGCTACAAACCCGGTCAATGGAAAAAGCCATTCAAAAGAAATACTCAGGGCCCGTCCAGTTTGGACCGAATACTCGACCGCTTGTGCCAGATACATGGCACCCCCGAAAAGCCAGCCAATCACACCAACAGGGATTGTTGGGCGTTCAAGCAGGCAGGCAAGTTAAGAGCCGAAAAAAAAAGACAAGGGGTTGTATAGCGAGAACGAGGAGGAGCCCAGGCCGCCGAACAACGGTGGACAGAAGGGATTTCCCCCGCAAGTGCAGACGGTGAACATGATATACGCAACCCACATCCCAAGAGGGAGCGGAAGCGTGCGTTACGGGACGTATATGCGATGGAGCCAGTCGCCCCAAAGTTCAACCCATGGTCCTCCTGCCCGATCACGTTTGATCGAAGGGACCACCCCACTAGCATCCGTCACGGCGGCTTCGCCACATTGGTTCTAGACCCAATCATTGACGGATTTCATCTCACAAGAGTCCTCATGGACGGCGGTAGCAGCCTGAACCTGCTTTACCAGGATACAGTGCGAAAAATGGGCATAGATCCCTCGAGGATCAAGCCCACCAAAACGACCTTTAAAGGCGTCATACCAGGTGTAGAAGCCAACTGTACAGGCTCAGTCACACTGGAAGTGGTCTTCGGATCTCCGGATAACTTCCGAAGTGAGGAGTTAATCTTCGACATAGTCCCGTTCCGTAGTGGCTATCACGCACTGCTCGGGCGAACCGCATTCGCAAAATTCAACGCGGTACCGCACTATGCATACCTCAAGCTCAAGATGCCAGGCCCTAGAGGAGTAATCACGGTCAATGGGAACACCGAACGCTCCCTCCGAACGGAGGAGCACACGGCAGCGCTCGCATCAGAAGTACAAAGCAGCCTCTCTAGGCAGTTCTCCAGTTCGGCCTTCAAAAAGCCGGACACTGTCAAGCGCGCCCGGAGTACCCTACAACAAGACCGCCTGGCACGTTCTGAGCTAGCGTAGCAATGCGTCCCCAACCCTAGCCCTCGCGATATAGCGAAACCAGTGCTTCGCGTACATAACTACGCTCTTGAAATACCATGGGCACAGGGGAAGGGGCACTATCACGGCACGCCCGAAATACGGCTTAAACCGCACCAGGGGCTGCCGGATTCCTCTTTTTCTTTTTCTCTCTCACTCTCAGGACTCCATACTTCGGATGACCCGTTCGGCAATTCAACTGTCGCACAAACGATGCAAGATCCAAGAAAGCAGACAAGCTACGCCGCATTATGGAACTCCCAGGTGGTCTCTATTGCGAGCAGTATACCTGTTTTTTAATACAATTCCGCGGCCTGCCCCTGGCCAGGACATGTTAAACCAATTTCTTTTGCTTATCGCACTATTTGTATCGTTCCGCTTTCATAGCAGCCTTTCTATAAACAATGCATAGCTTTTTGTCTATTTTTTGCATTATCCTCTTTTTATGTATATGTTTATCAATAACATGTTGCATCCGTACACTGTGGTACGTCAAAAATACGCTAGGGGCTTCAGTACCCATCAATATGGCGTGAGAAGTCCGTACACTTTCACAAGTGCGGCACCCCGAACTTATAGCACTATATGCATCGGCTCCGAATCATGATTTGGGTCAATAGTTGGGTTTGCCCGGCTCCTATGTTTTGGTGCCTTACGTTCCGCTATATCGGCTAAGGTAGCACTAGGAGAACTACTGCGATTGTGCCCCAGTTGAGCTGGGCTGAGCACCTCAGTAGAGAAAGCTAAAACTGACTGTCATGATGAGGCGAGAGACCGGTCGCTGTTCGAGAGGTTTTTCGAGTCCTTAAAGACTTATGCCGCTTCGAGCGAGGAACCGGCTTTGTCCGGCCAAGGCGTGGATAGCGCCCCGAACTCGGTCTTCCGAATACTAGGGGCTTCGCCGAAATTTAAAATTATAGAGTTCTATGGCTAAGTGAGAGTGTTCAAGCATTATAGTCCGATTGCCTTGTTCGTTGTGCTGAGCGCCTCCCTCGACGGACCCAACATGGGAAAAAGAGCGCTCAGGTTTATCCCGAACACCCCAGCACTAGTGGCATGGGGGCAGAAGCCGACGACTGGCCATCTCTCAATTTTTTGATAAACGGCCGCACAGAAAGTAATATTTTAAATTCAAGCATTGCTTAGCGCATATGAACAAGTTTTCAGCGCACAGGATAACACGAGCGAGTTCATTCAAAAATTACATCCTTGGTACATTTCATCCGCCATAAGGTGGGCACCGGCTAGAACATCCTTGTAATAGTTCTCGGGCTTGCGATGCTCCTTCCCCGGCGGCGGCCCGTCCCTCACAAGCTTCTCACCATCCAGCTTACCCCAGTGCACCTTTGCACGGGCAAGGGCCCTACGGGCACCTTCGATGCAGACGGAGCGCTTGATGACCTCGAGCCTTGGACAAGCCTCCACCAGCCGCCACACCAGTCCGAAGTAGCTCCCAGGCAGGGCCTCTCCAGGCCACAGCCGAACTATGAAGCCCTTCAGGGCCTGTTCGGCCGCCTTGTGGAGCTCGACCAGCTGCTTCAGCTGGTCGCTCAAGGGCACAGGGTGTCCGGCCTCAGCGTACTGAGACCAGAACACCTTCTCCGTCGAGCTGCCTTCCTCGGCTCGGTAGAATGCGGCGACATCGGATACGCTGCGGGGAAGATCTGAGAATGCCCCTGGAGAGCTCTGGATTCGGGTAAGTAACAAGTAGTTTACTTTTATATGTCTGCTTTGCATAGAGAATGCCTTACCCGCCGCTATCTTTTTCACCGCATCCAATTCCTGGAGGGCCTTCTGGGCTTCGGCCTTAGCAGATTTGGTAGTTTTAAGGGCCGCAGCAAGCTTGGACGCTCGCGTCTTCGAGTCGAGCTCCAAACTCTCATGTTTTTTCATGAGAGCCTAAAGCTCTTGCTGCACCTCGCCGACCTGCGCCTCAAATTTCTCCCGCTCGGTGCGCTCCGTGGACGCTCTCTTCTTGGCCTCGGACAGCGCCTGCTTGAGGGTCGCCACCTCAGTTGTGGCCCCTACAATAAGCAGTATACTCCTGTCATTTTTTGCAATTGCGTCTTCTTATAGGCATTTTTTCTATAAGGTATCTCTTACCTTCTTTCTCCTCAAGCTGCCGTTTGGCAAGGCCGAGCTCTTGCTCGGTTCGCTCGAGGCCCTGCTTCAGGGCACCCACCTCCGCAGTCAGTGCGGCGGTGGCCAGCAGCGAAGCCTGCATACGTATATTGACTCCTTTTTAGTTAGACTCCTGCGATATTTAATAGATCCTCTATTCGGCTTTTCTTTTCGAACGCCAAACATAGCATCAGGGGCTACTGTCTATGCGGTAATATTTTTACATATTTCTACTTACCTCGAAGCCTGTTAGAAGGCTAGCACAAGCTTCAGTAAGTCCGCTTTTGGCGGACCGAACCTTCTGGACCACCGTACTCATGATGGTACGGTGCTCCTCGTCGATGGAGGCGCCCTTAAGCACCTCCAGCAGATTGTCCGGCGCCTCCGGTGGATGGAGGACGCCGGCTCAATAGGCTTGCTCCTCTTGGCAGGAGTTTGCCTGCCGCGGTCCGGAACCGTTGATGATTCCGGCGCGGTGTCCGGCTTAAAGCCGGACTTGGAGCCCTGGGGGGTCTTGTCCCCTTTACTCCTGGAGTCCGGGAGGTTGCCTCGCGGTTCCTCCTGGACCACCTCCTCTTGCCCCGGAGCTTGTCACGACGCCACTTCAGCGTCATCCGCAGCACAGGGGGAGGCAGCGGGCGGAACTGAATTCATGTCTGATGAATCCAGGGAGCCGCTCGACGACTCGTCGAGCCCGTCCTTGGGCGGGCTGCATGATTATATTCGACATTAGGGAAAGCTGCGCAACAAAAGGAATATCATGAGTTACTCTGGTATCCGAACACTTACGATTTCGCCGGACGCTTGGCCCTGTCCGGCCACTCCTCTTCGTCCTCGTCGGCGTCGGGGACATAGTCCGGCGGAGGGGTTTTCCTCTTCTTGGACCCCTCGGCCTCCCCTACTAGGGTGGCCTTCCTCTTCTTTCCTCCCCCCGCTGGAGGGGGAGAGGTCTCTTCTTCTTCCTCCTCCTCGTCTTCACGGGAGGAGTGCATCTCGGACTCATCGGACGACGAGTCCGACACCACCATATGCCGGGAACTCTTTCGAGTCCCCGTGGCCTTCTTCTTCTTGGCCTTCTTCTCCGGCACCACATAAGGTGCCGGAACCAGCAGCTTCACTAGGAGAGCAGGGGCTGGGTCTTCGGGCAAGGGAGCCGGACAGTTAATCAGTCCGGACTTCGCCTGCCAATCCTGTCAAAGGTGAGGGAGTTTAGATCCCGCATAGAGTCAAACTATGAAGAAAACTTAACATCCTGTAAAAGATGAAAATATTTTACCTCGCCAGCAGGACGCTGCGAGCTGAATCCGCGGTCTTCGGAGGCGGATGTGGGAGCCTCGGCGCCTTTGGTTAGCCCCTTCCAGACATCTTCGTACGTCGTGTCGAAGAGCCTGCTCAGAGTTCGGTGCTGCGCCGGGTTGAACTCCCACAAATTGAAGTCCCGTTCTTGACACGGAAGGATCCGGCGGACGAGCATGACCTGGACTACGTTGACAAGCTTGAGCTGCTTGTTCACCAGGGACTGGATGCATTTTTGCAGTCCGGTCACCTCTTCTTCGTCGCCCCACGACAAGCCCGTCTCCTTCCAGGACGTGAGCCGCGTAGGGGGTCCGGATCGGAATTCAGGGGCTGCGATCCACTTCGGATCGCGTGGCTCGGTGATGTAAAACCACCCTGACTGCCACCCCTTCAAGGTCTCCACAAAGGAGCCCTCGAGCCATAGGACGTTGGCTATTTTGCCCGCCATGGCACCTCCGCACTCCGCCTGGTTGCCGCGCACCACCTTTGGCTTGACGTTGAAGGTCTTGAGCCAGAGGCCGAAATGGGGGCGGATGCAGAGGAAAGCCTCGCACACGACGATAAACGCCGAGATATTGAGGATGAAGTTCGGGGCCAGATCGTGGAAATCTAGGCCATAGTAGAACATGAGCCCGCGGACAAATGGGTGGAGAGGAAAACCCAGTCCGCGGAGGAAGTGGGGAAGAAATACTACCCTCTCATGGGGCCTTGGGGTGGGGAGAAGCTGCCCCTCCTCAGGAAGCCGGTGCGCGATGTCTTTGGACAGGTATCCGGCCTTCCTTAGCTTTTTGACATGGCCCTCCGTGACGGAGGAGACCATCCACTTGCCTCCCGCTCCGGACATTGTTGGAGAAGGTTGAGGTAGGAGTGCGGGCTTGGGCGCTGGAGCTCGGGTGCGCAGAAGATGGATAGGCAAAGGAGGAAGAAGGCGTAGGTAAAAAGGTGGATCCTTATCCCCTTATATGGGCGGATGCGACTATGCGTCCCCACCAGCCTAGTAAAACTCGCTTGCCTCCCAAGCGCCGTGATAAATGGCGCGGTTGGGTTACCCACGTCCGTATTGATGAGAATCCCGTAAAGGGGGACACGATCTCTGCTTTGACAAGACGTGCCAAGGAAACCGCCTCACAAAACACGCTGAGGTGGAAAAGTGAAAACGATTCGAATAAAGGCTTGGCCGTAGTGTGATGTCACGCTGCGGAATACGTCAGCAGATTAGATTTGTGTTAATATTATTCTCTCTGTGGCAATACGTGGAAACTTATTTTGCAGAGCCGGACACTACTCTTGGTGTTTACAAACTTTTATGAAGAATTTGGAGGAGGAACCCGCCTTGCAATGCCGAAGACAATCTACGCGCCGGACTCGTCGTCATTGAAGCCTGGTTCAGGGGCTACTGAGGGAGTCCTGGATTAGGGGGTGTTCGGGTAGCCGGACTATACCTTCAGCCGGACTCCAGGACTATGAAGATACAAGATTGAAGACTTCGTCCCGTGTCCGGATGGGACTTTCCTTGGTGTGGAAGGCAAGCTTGGTGATGCGGATATTCAAGATCTCCTACCATTGTAACCGACTTTGTGTAACCCTAACCCTCTCCGGTGTCTATATAAACCGTAGGGTTTTAGTCCGTAGGATAACTTCATCATACAACAATCATACAATAGGCTAGCCTCTAGGGTGGATCCTTGATCTCGCGGTAGATCTACTCTTGTACTACCCATATCATCAATATTAATCAAGCAGGACGTAGGGTTTTACCTCCATCAAGAGGGCCCAAACCTGGGTAAAACATCGTGTTCCTTGCCTCCTGTTACCATCCGGCCTAGACGCACAGTTCGGGACCCCCTACCCGAGATCCGCCGGTTTTGACACCGACAACGGGCATGAGTATGAAATACCAATTTCAACTCTTGGAACATCTTATATGCTCCATGGCGTTCAAAACGTCTTTGAAGCCCCGATTCTAAGCCGTTAAGCATGGTGCACTAAACTATCAAGTAGTCATCATATTGAGCTAGCCAAACATTCATAACGTCTGCATCTGCTCCTGCAATAGGTCTGTCACCTAGCAAAGCATTAAGGACATAATTATTCTATGCAGCAATGAGGATAATCCTCAGATCACGAATCCAATCCGCATCATTGCTACTAACATCTTTCAACTTAGTTTTCTCTAGGAACATATCAAAAATAAAACAGGGGAGCTAAACGCGAGCTATTGATCTACAACATAGATGTGCTAATACTACCAGGACTAAGTTCATGATAAATTAAAGTTCAATTAATCATATTACTTAAGAACTCCCACTTAGATAGACAACCCTCTAATCCTCTAAGTGATCACGTGATCCAAATCAACTAAACCATAACCGATCATCACGTGAAATGGAATAGCTTTCAATGGTGAACATTATTATGTTGATCATATCTACTATATGATTCACGCTCGACCTTTTGGTCTCAGTGTTCCGAGGCCATATCTGCATATGCTATGCTCGTCAAGTTTAACCTGAGTATTCCGCGTGTGCAAAACTAGCTTGCACCCGTTGTAGATGGACGTAGAGCTTATCACACCCGATCATCACGTGGTGTCTGGGCACGACAAACTTTGGCAATGGTGCATACTCAGGGAGAACACTTTTATCTTGAAATTTAGTGAGAGATCATCTTATAATGCTATCGTCAAACAAAGCAAGATAAGATGCACAAAAGATAAACATCACATGCAATCAATATAAGTGATATGATATGGCCATCATCATCTTGTGCTTGTGATCTCCATCTCCGAAGCACCGTCATGATCACCATCGTCACCGGCGCGACACCTTGATCACCATCGTAGCATCGTTGTCGTCTCGCCAATCTTATGCTTCCACGACTATCGCTACCGCTTAGTGATAAAGTAAAGCATTACAGCGCAATTGCATTGCATACAATAAAGCGACAACCATATGGCTCCTGCCAGCTGCCGATAACTCGGTTACAAAACATGATCATCTCGTACAATAAAATTTAGCATCATGTCTTGACCATATCACATCACAACATGCCCTGCAAAAACAAGTTAGACGTCCTCTACTTTGTTGTTGCAAGTTTTACGTGGCTGCTACGGGCTGAGCCAGAACCGTTCTTACCTACGCATCAAAACCACAACGATAGTTTGTCAACTTGGTGATGTTTTAACCTTCGCAAGGACCGGGCATAGCCACACTCGGTTCAACTAAAGTTGGAGAAACTGACACCCGCCAACTACCTGTGTGCAAAGCACGTCGGTAGAACCAGTCTCGCGTAAGCGTACGCGTAATGTCGGTCCGGGCCGCTTCATCCAACAATACCGCCGAACCAAAGTATGACATGCTGGTAAGCAGTATGACTTATATCGCCCACAACTCACTTGTGTTCTACTCATGCACAACATCAACGCATAAAACCTAGGCTTGGATGCCACTGTTGGGGAACGTAGTAATTTTAAAAAATTTCCTATGCACACGCAAGATCATGGTGATGCATAGCAACGAGAGGGGAGAGTGTTGTCCACGTACCCTCGTAGACTGAAAGCGGAAGCGTTAGCACAACGCGGTTGATGTAGTCGTACGTCTTCACGGCTCGACCGATCAAGCACCGAAACTACGACACCTCCGAGTTCTAGCACACGTTCAGCTCGATGACGATCCCCGGACTCCGATCCAGCAGAATGTCGGGGAAGAGTTCCGTCAGCACGACGGCGTGGTGACGATCTTGATGTTCTACTGTCGCAGGGCTTCGCCTAAGCACCACTACAATATTATCGAGGACTATGGTGGAGGGGGGCACCGCACACGGCTAAGAGATCAATCATCAACTGTTGTGTCTTTGGGGTGCCCCATGCCCTCGTATATAAAGGAGCAAGGGGGGAGGGGGCGGCCGGCCTAGGAGGAGGGCGCGCCAAGGGGGGAGTCCTACTCCCGCTTGTTGGAGTAGGAGAGAAGGAAAGAGGGTGAGAGGAACAAGGAAAAGTGGGCTGCACCCCTTGTCCAATTCGGACCAGAGGGGGGGCGCGCGCCTCCTTCCTTTTGGCCTCTCTCCTCTATTCCCGTATGGCCCAATAAGGCCCATATACTCCCCGGCGAATTCCCGTAACTCTCCGGTACTCCGAAAAATACCCGAATCACTCGGAACCTTTCCGATGTCCGAATATAGTCGTCCAATATATCGATTTTTATGTCTCGACCATTTTGAGACTCCTCGTCATGTCCCCGATCTCATCCGGGACTCCGAACTCCTTCGGTACATCAAAACTCATAATATAACTGACATCGAAACCTTAAGCGTGCGGACCCTACGGGTTCGAGAACAATGTAGACATGACCGAGACACGTCTCCGGTCAATAACCAATAGCAGAACTTGGATGCTCATATTGGCTCCCACATATTCTACGAAGATCTTTATTGGTCAAACCGCATAACAACATACGTTGTTCCCTTTGTCATCGGTATGTTACTTGCCCGAGATTCGATCATCGGTATCGCAATACCTAGTTCAATCTCGTTACCGGCAAGTCTCTTTACTCGTTCCGTAATACATCATCTCGCAACTAACTCATTAGTTGCAATGCTTGCAAGGCTTTAGGTGATGTGCATTACCGAGAGGGCCTAGAGATACCTCTCCGACAATCGGAGTGACAAATCCTAATCTCGAAATACGCCAACCCAACAAGTACCTTCAGAGACACCTGTAGAGCACCTTTATAATCACCCAGTTACGTTGTGACGTTTGGTAGCACACAAAGTGTTCCTCTGATAAACGGGAGTTGCATAATCTCATAGTCATAGGAACATGTATAAGTCATGAAGAAAGCAATAGCAACAAACTAAACGATTGAGTGCTATGCTAACGGAATGGGTCAAGTCAATCACATCATTCTCCTAATGATGTGATCCCGTTAATCAAATGACAACTCATGTCTATGGTTAGGAAACATAACCATCTTTGATCAACGAGCTAGTCAAGTAGAGGCATACTAGTGACACTTTGTTTGTCTATGTATTCACACATGTATTATGTTTCCGGTTAATACAATTCTAGCATGAATAATAAACATTTATCATGATATAAGGAAATAAATAATAACTTTATTATTGCCTCTAGGGCATATTTCCTTCACAAATATAAGCTTCCAATCCTCAAAAAAAATATCGATCTTTACGCCCCGACCATTTCAAGACTCCTCGTCATGTCCGTGATCAAATCCGGGACTACGAACTACCTTCGGTACATCAAAACACATAAACTCATAATACCAATCGTCACCGAATGTTAAGCGTGCCGACCCTACGGGTTCGAGAACTATGTAGACATGACCGAGACTCATCTCCGGTCAATAACCAATAGCGGAACCTGGATGCTCATATTGGTTCCTACATATTTTACGAAGATCTTTATCGGTCAAACCGCATATCGGTATACGTTGTTCCCTTTGTCATCGGTATGTTACTTGCCCGAGATTCGATCGTCGATACCTTAATACCTAGTTCAATCTCATTACCGACAAGTCTCTTTACTCATTCCGTAATGCAACATCCCGTAACTAACTCATTAGTCACATTGCTTGCAAGGCTTATAGTGATGTGCATTACCGAGAGGGCCCAGAGATACCTCTCCGACAATCGGAGTGACAAGTCCTAATCTCGATCCATGCCAACTCAACAAACACCATCGGAGACACCTGTAGAGCACCTTTATAATCACCGAGTTATGTTGTGACGTTTGGTAGCACACAAAGTGTT
The DNA here is from genome assembly GCF_003073215.2 of Triticum urartu. Taxonomy (NCBI): domain Eukaryota; kingdom Viridiplantae; phylum Streptophyta; class Magnoliopsida; order Poales; family Poaceae; genus Triticum; species Triticum urartu. Next base: position 130,351,012 of record NC_053023.1, on the reverse strand, counting down.
CTTCCGGTATTCGGGAGTTGCATGATCTCATAGTCATAGGAACATGTATAGTTATGGAGAAAGCAAAAGCAACAAACTAAACGATCATCGTGCTAAGCTAACAGATGGGTCAAGTCAATCACATCATTATCTAATGTTGTGATCCCGTTAATCAATTGAGAACTCATGTCTATGGTTAGGAAACATAACCATCATTGATTCAATGGGCTAGTCAAGTAGAGGCAAACTAGTGACACTCTGTTTGTCTATGTATTCACACATGTACTAAGTTTCCGGTTAATACGATTCTAGCATGAATAATATCATGATATAAGGAAATATAAATAACAACTTTATTATTGCCTCTAGGGCATATTTCCTTCAATCACACCACGCCCCTTTTGTTGCTCGACTCTGCAGAGTTACCATCGAGTGCCAAGGGTGGTACCTCATAATGCACTCCAGGTGATGACTCTGTAGTGTAGCTATTCGGTCGTGGTCATCGATGGTGATTCCTCGTTGACCACTCCTGATACGACTCTGTCGTGCAACCCCTCAAGTGTGAACCTCAAGGGTGGTTCCTCTTACGTTCACCTTGATGATTTCAATAGTGGAATTCACCGAGGGTGATTCCTCATGTTTTCCCCTTGATGTTTGGACACCCGGTTACCTTGACTTTACTTGAGACCTTGGTCAAAGTCAATCGGGCCCGGAGAGCAACCACAAGATAATTACGTGGCACAGCCGGGCATTCTGGGCCCTTGCCGTAAGTCCACGAGACGGGGTGACGGGGTCACATCGATCATGAGTCTCTGCTTGTCTCCGCAAGCTAATAATACACTATGGTTTGGGCATTTGTTCTGAGTTGGCCTTTGGCCTTTACGCACTAACCACCATGCGAGAATAGTTATGGGCCTCAACGACGTAGTATCAACCGAAGCTTTGTCAGATGTCCAGTTCAGCATTGCGGCACGGCTGGGCCGACACCATCCATGTAGAGGTGAAGCTTAGACCCGCCCTGCACGCAACGACCCAGAGTGCAACGGGCGATGGGCCCAGCCCCCGGAGTGCTTAGGATGTAGACCGGCGGGGACCTCTCTGCTGAGCCTAGATAGGGCTATGACGTGTTGATCTTCCGAGGACGGGCATTGATCCAGAAAAGTGTGTCCGACCAGAGTAATCAAGCGTGTTGGAAAACGTGGTGCACCCCTGCAGGGAAGAATTTCTATTAATAGTCGTGTCCACGGTAACGGACGTTCGGACTTATATCCTGATCTTTTACAACTAGAAATGCATACTTGAGATATGTGGCCCCGAGATTGCTTTCTCGCAGGGAGTCGAGGAAGGATCTGTGGGCATTAATACTACAACATGCTTGTTAATTATAAATTGCTATTCTTTACTCTTCCACATGCTGCAAGATGCTTGGAGCTGCTTGAAGATGCTAGTCTTCGATAAGCTAGGCCTTGGCTAGGCCTTCCTCTCTATTCTGACATTCTGCAATCCATAAACGAGGTGAACCTGAGATGTCCTCATCATGTACTATTCATAACATGATTTGACTTTTTTTAAGTTGCAGGTCTAATTTGGGTTGAAATCCAGAACAATAAAAGTAGTTTTTTCCCACACACTAAATTTTTTGTATGATTTTTAGGACGCGAATATCTAGCAATCATCAGCCAACGAACAAATTTGATCACCATGGGGGCGATCAACCAGTGAATGTTTTCGTTCACTAGGTTGGTGCCATGGAGCAAGCATACCAGCGGCCCATTGTGGAGCACATATGATTTTTTTTGTTATAAGACAATTTCAAAACTTGCCATCTGATCAATACACAAAATCTCTAAAAATGTCATGGACTAAACAACTACTTCCTAACATTTTACAACCAATCTGAGAATCAGCTATATATTGAATAGTTCTATACCACAAAATGATATTTTGACTTAAATCGCCAACCATGAAAAACCTAAATATGCCAAAGCCCAACAAACTATGTTTGCCATCACTTCCACCGATAAACAATGACATGATCTTGAGAAAACTTGAAGTAAACATTTTTCCTAGGAATGTGTCATGATACTTTGCAAAATTGCCATGGCTTTGGGAGCTTTATATCTTAAATTTGCAACTGGACATATTCGGAAATTACCATGTCAGAAATTTCAGAATGTGTACGTTGGTGGAGAAGGCTGGTGTGGGAAGTTCCGGGGAGGGGGAGGCGCCCGACGACTAAGAGCGGAGAGGAGGGATGTGATAATAATGGAGAGGTCAATAAGATTTGTGCATTGCATCTGACGACAGTACGTGCGTTTGGCAGGAACGTAAAAAAATCTAACATTCCCTGGATAACATTTTCACTTTAGAGCGTGTGTGATGTGCATTTGGACAATCGGTGCGCCGATAGCCAGGGAACTGCCAGAATGGGCGACGGCCCGATAGATAGCCACGGCGGCCCGACCGGCCTAAACATTTATGCAGCAAAACCCTAACGCCCGATCGATCTATTATATATTCGCAGCCGCTCCTCAACATTTCTATCCAAACCTAGGGTTTATCTACCGCCGCCGCAGCCAAATCATCTCCGTCCCCCTCCCACTCCCCCTCCCGCTCCCCCTCCTTTCTCCAACATGGCTCTCCAGATCAGCAAGAAGCGAAAGGTACGAGACCGAGCCCTCTCCCTTCTCGATCCCCAACTTGATTAGCACGACATGTAGATTCTTACGCGCCGTTGCTCGCTCGCAGTTCGTCGCCGACGGCGTGTTCCTGGCCGAGCTGAACGAGATGCTGACCCGCGAGCTCGGGGAGGACGGCTTCGCCGGCGTCGAGATCCGGGTCACCCCCATGCGCACCGAGATCATCATCCGCGCCACCCGCACCCAGAACGTCCTCGGTACGTGCATTTGCCGACCGCAAGCATCCCGTGCCTGCCTATTGTTTTCGACGCCGGATCTGAGGTTTTGTTGCTCCGGTGGCTGGCGATGTTTGACGTTCAGGCGAGAAGGGCCGGAGGATAAGGGAGCTGACTTCGGTGGTGCAGAAGCGCTTCAACTTTCCGGACGGCGGTGTGGAGCTCTACGCCGAGAAGGTCCTGAACCGCGGCCTCTGCGCCGTCGCTCAGGCCGAGTCCCTCCGCTACAAGCTGCTCGGTGGCCTCGCCGTCCGAAGGTTATTCCTGAACCCACACGCTCTGGAACTTATATTAATTACATAGTGTACTACCATGTCATCTTCACAACATGTCTGGCTCATTAACGCCGGACTTGTGTTCGATGGTGACAGAAATCAATTGTAACCCTCCATTGCTTTCTGTAAGCAGTTGATGCATTTTGCTAATGTTTCCATTGCTTTCTGCTTTGGAGAGAACATGACCAATGAATCTTCTTGAAGTTAGGGTTCTCGTTCTGCCGTTTGCCGGACGTCATCTATAAAGCAAATAGGTCATTTTATGCCAACTTTGTGTCGGAAGATGACTAAATTACCTGTGCCAACCAGGCTTCATTTGCTGAGAAGCTTTGTCTATAGGTTTCTAATGCTTTCCTAACTGGTTGGCCACATTACCTATAATTGGCTTTCACAAGTCACTTGTGTCAGGATATAAAATTGCTTAGCTGAATCATCTTATTGCGAGTCTTATCAATTGTTATTCGGGTGCTCTCTTTCTACTTGGTGATTGTAATTAATTGTTGCCCTCTATTGCATTTTGTAATCAGTAGATGCATGTTGCTACTAGTTTCTAATTTGGAGAGAACAGTACCAACGAATCTTGTGCCGTAGTTTGCCATGTCATCTATAAAGCAAATAGGTCTCTATGCCAACTTTGTGTCGGAAGATGACTAAATTACCTGTGGCAACCAGGCTTCATTTGCTGGGAAGCTTTGTCTATAGGCTTCTAATGCTTTATAACTGGTTGTCCTCATCACCTTTTGGCTTTTGCAATTCTTTTCTTATGTTACGGCTGGAAGTTAAAATTGCTAACTGAATTGTCTTACTATTATCAGTTGTTTGTTGGGTACTCTTTGTCTAATTTAGTTTATGTACTTGCAGAGCATGCTATGGTGTACTCCGATTTGTCATGGAGAGTGGTGCGAAGGGCTGTGAGGTACCTTTTCTGTTGACAATAGTTTTTCTTGTTTTGATTTGAGGCAATTTAGCTCATGTCCTTGGAGCATTCCTGATTTCTAGGTTATTGTGAGTGGGAAGCTTAGGGCACAGCGTGCTAAGTCCATGAAGTTCAAAGATGGCTATATGATCTCTTCTGGCCATCCTGTCAACCAGTATATTGATGGAGCTGTGAGGCATGTTCTTTTGAGACAGGTTTGGGGCCTACTTCACATGGAATTAGTTGCTATAAATAAATGGTGTTGTTAGTTCACATAACTTAGCTGATCTTATATCTTATTTGCTTTCAGGGTGTGCTGGGTATCAAGGTTAAGATCATGCTTGACTGGGATCCCAAGGGGAAACAAGGACCATCTACACCTTTGCCTGACCTTGTTACCATCCACCCTCCTAAGGATGAGGATGAGTTCCTGAGACCTCTTGCAGCAGAAATTGCAGTTGCTTAAAAGTGAAAAAATTGGTTCTGCCTAGGGGTATATAGGAGTTTAGGTTGACTGACGCTATGGTTTCGGATTATGTAGTTATACTTTTTATTTATGATGGTCGTGTACTGGTATGAAAGGGCTTTACCTTTTGAAGTTCAATCATCAGTATCCAATATATGCTTCAAGATTTCATGTTGCATGGTATTGTTAGAATGCATGGTCTGATATACAGTGATGTGTAAACCTTAGTGCTACAACTTGCTTGGTATATCTGTGTTATCTTCTGTTTATGTTATGCAAGTCAAAAAACTATGATCAGTAATTTGTAGGTTCCATGCTGCCAAGTTTTATGCACATCATGCAGGATAGTGGTGATGACTGCAGTAAGATTTTATATGCTTTCTGCAACAATCACTTCCCTCTCAACTAATCTGACTTTTCTCTGTTTTTTTGCGATTGTTTTCTGTTTCCATAACAGCATTACAATACACTTGCCTTCTCTGTTCTTTGTCTTGATGAATGCTTTTGAGTCTATTTGCTTAGCAAACGAATTTGTTACACTTTTCCTCCCTTTTAGCTTTTGCAGGATAAGTGTGTATCAGTTAAATGCTTTTTCTATGCATTTCTGGCTGAAAGTGTTTCCTGCTATATTAATTTGTGGAAAGTGGGCAGTTGGGTTGAGCTTGATAATCTCTTTCGCCAACAATCATTTTCCTCTCATTAGCCTTCCAAGATGACTGCATCTGAATCTATCTGCTTTGCATCGAAAGTTCTTTTGCTATTTTCTCCCTTGTTGCCTTTGCAGGATAAGTGTGTATCGGTTAAATGCCTTTTGATGTGCATTTCTTACTGAAAGTGTTTCCTGCTATATTAATTTGTGGAAAGTGGGCAGTTGGGTTGAGCTTGATAATCTCTTTTGCCAACAATCATTTTCCTCTCATTATATTCTTCAAATGTATCTCCATTGTTATATATATCCCCATACTGCCTTTGCAGGATAAGTGTGTATCGGTTAAATGCTTTTTGCTGTGCATATATTACTTAAATTGTTTCCTGCTATATTAATTGTAAGAAGGTGGGCAGTTGGGTTGAGCTTGATAATCTCTTTTGCCAACAATCATTTTCCACCCATTTCAAATGTATCCCATTGTTATTTCTATGCTTTCGGTATCTGTACTCTTTTGATAAAAAAATATCTTTCGAGGTCTGCTTGCAGGACTAGTATAATTGGCACTGAACTTTGGTTTTCTCAACAATCATTTTTGTCATTTGACCTTGTTTTCTATTCTAACCTTTTGTCCCCATGTTGAAGTTCTATGTTGAGGTTTTTGAGACATTTGTTCAGGTTTGGCCAGTGATGAAAAACCTATTATTCATACCATCTTTCGGGACTGATTGGTCGCTAAGCGCCCATGCTGTCATTCTGCAATTCTGAGGTCAAATTGAAAACTGTTTGTCTTTGTTTCTGGTTATCCACTCTTTAATTATTGAATACTGTTTGTTTAGTTCCTTGTCTTCCACTCCTTAATTTTTAGTTTTTTTGACACTCCCACAATCCTGAGGTCTTTTTGCTCATGCTGAAGAATTCCATTTAATTGATTTGGTTTGGCTGGTGATGAAAAACCTGTTAATCATACCATCTTTTGGGACTGATAGGTCGCTATGCGTCCATGCTGTCTTCCTGCAATTCTGAAGCCAAATTGAACAGCTCTCAAGTGTCTACTAGTTGAGTTGTCTTGCATTCTTTAATATGTTAATTTTTTTGGACGCTGCGCAATCCAAATTTTTTTAGGGCTACAGATTCCAAATGTTGTGTTGTATGTATGAAGATATGCACTGGGCTCTGAGCAGCAAACATTGTTGCCTTATGATGGAGATGCATTTGCCTAGAAAGCATTGTCTGATGTCTCAACATTGCACTTAACAACCATTTGCTTAAAGTTGCATCAGGGCTGCATTGTACCAAGGCCTTGGTTCTTTGTACCATCGTCTTGCTTGCCAGATTCGGCTGTAGTCAAACCACTAAGGAAGGAAATCTGGTCGGCCTGTCAATATTAATGGGCAACCCGCTTACCAACCGTCCTCCATTTCATATCGTTTTTCTTCCATTTTGCTGTAAAATTCTGCAAGTCTGTTGGGGATGGCATTAGTGCTACCCTGTTGATTATGCAGTTCTCAAGTTCTGGTCATTGTTGATTTTGTCCAGTGTATAAAGCAAGCTTGGATTTTGTGTCTGGAGCATGCTGCAATTCGTGTTTGAGGACGGTGAAGATTGATATTTGGTCTCGTTCGTCGTAACTGGCATCTTCTTGCCTTGCCGACCATTCTGCTATATCACCACCCATATTCTGAGTCCTTTCTTCTAGAACAAAATGCTTTTCCCCCCTGGTTAGATCTTCTGCTGATGTGTTTTTACAATTTAAGCGGTTTGCTTCTGTTAGTGGCCAAGGATTAAACTAAATTATAGACAAGCATATGTCTGAATTTTTTTCATGTGGAACAATCTAATCTTCTCTATGAGGCCAATGATCTTGCTTGATTCATAATGTGAATCTTTCTTTGGGATTCCTGTCATCTTCGTTCGCTATTGGTTTTTCAAGGTTGAATGATGATCACAAGTGCATAGTTCATATGATCAAATAATGATTACTTGAACAAAAATAGTCTTTCGCTCCTATCTGACGACCTTTGATCTCAGCCCTATTCCAGGATTGTTTTTTGCAAGGTGCAGATATCACCGCTCATATTCATCATTTTATTTTTGTATTTTTTTGTAATTAAACCATACTATTGGACAAAAATTGTTTCAGCTCTATTCCATGTTGAAATCATAATTTGTAATTTAGGTAGAAATCTGTTTGTTTTCGTGGTTCTTTACTTTGTCTGAGTTGGGGTTATATGACCGAGCAAAATAGTTGATTTGTTTATTTGTATGGATCTGGGGCCTGTTCGGAATCCACCTGCTCCCTGAAATTTCGGAATATGTGGAGTACCTACATGCGCGCTCCATGATTTTTAACTGAAACTCCGCCTGCTCCTGGAGCGGCCGGTCTCCGAACAGGCCCTTGGGTAGTGATGAGGAAATTCACTCAGTATCATCTTCTAGATGTAATTATTCAATTGCTACGTTCTTACTGAGCTCCTGTCTGTTTGCTATTGAGGTTTCTTATGCTATTTTTGTTGTTTGATCTTTCTTGATGTTCTCTTGGTTTAAATATTTCTTGATGAGGTTTCCCGTCATCTGTGCCTACCCATGTGGTTGGCTTTTGCATCTCATATGGTTTACTTATAAACCCTTTGCAGCCATTTCTCTGGGGTCAAATGGTCTAACTGAGATTTTGTTATTTTTCTCAAAATTTGAATTCTTCCTGCTGGCAATTGAGGATCAGATATCCTACACTCTCAATGGACAATTCCATGTGTGGACTAATAATCTCCGCTTATTATCTGATGCCTTGCAATCTTTGATATGTTTTCAGAACTCTGTACTTTTATTTTAACTTCTGTGAATTAATTTGGTTGATGGCTGTGATTTGAGTTACCTGTGCTTCTGATTAATTGATGAAGCACAAGTGAAAAAACATGCTTGAATAAGAACATGCAAAAACTGTTAAGAATAATTAACTCAAGGTCAATTAGGGGATAATCCCGGCTCTTCCCGTGCATGTAATCTCACGATGTGGGAACCGTCACAACGGTTTCTCCCTGGAGCGTCGCCTCTTAACCGTCGTCTCCAAAGACGTCTGTACATGTTGTATATAAAGGATCCAACACTATCAGTAAAGACATTTGATTCATTTGATTGTCTCTCGATCTTTATTTGAACATGTTATCAGCACGCTCCTAGCGGAGCAACGCGACGGTTCCTGGCTACTGCATCGCCCGTGAGTTTGACGGCTACAGCTCTTGGTTTGCCGTGGTGACGCCCGCGAGTTCGACGGCTACAGCCCTTGGTTCGCCGTGGTGACGCCCGCTACCGCGGTGGCTCTCGGCCCGGTGGAAGCACTTCCAAGCGGCAGCCTTGTGTCGTACATGGCCATGACCTGTTCATGGCACAGCGCATCGTTCGAACGACCTGTTCACGGCAAGACAGAGTACAGAAGAATAACGAGAAGAGAATCGGAGACTCAAGGGAGACTCAAGTCAAGCACCACGCAAATTGGTGTACCAGCTTCTAATTGCTACAGAGGAGCAAGGTGCTACTTCTCCAATTTTCTTCATGGCTACAGAAAATTGCTTTACCACGAACATAATCTTGCCTTGACACTGGACGGCGGACGAAGGCATCCATGGCTAGTGGCATCGCCTGGCTTCAGTCCCCGCTGGACCAAGCCGGTTCCAGCGGCTTCGTCCCTGTTGCGCCGCGCCCCGCGGGCCCTGTTGCCAAAAAACTAATAGAAAAAGCGTAGAAAAGCTCAACAGAAAAAAAGTTGTTGTAGTTCAAAAACATGATTAGCATTGTTCTCAGAGCATCAAACAGCATGCCGTCTGATGCTTCTACTTCTGTCAAACCAGCTTTAGATTGCTCAGCTTCTGAACAATTGCCCTGAAATGTTTGCTCCCGGTATTCATTGAAGGTGTCATTCCCTGAGTCATGTTGGTGATTATTCTTGTTCAATTCCAAAGGGTTCCCAGAATTTGTATCTTTGCTTACAAACTGTTATTAAAGGAGACAACAAAAAAAGATAATAAAATCATGTGGCTGAACACTCCATCTGAAACCATCTAAAAACCATAACAGGGTAGAAACAACCCGCAGGTTTGTCTAAAAATTCAGTTTGAATAAAATGTGGTTGAATCCCAAACAAACCTGAAACTAACATATTGGACTTGCATAAAAAAAGTGAAATCAACAAAAAGGGCTATCAAAAAAGTTTTATATATACTTCACATTCTACATTTGTTAAAAACTGTCATCTCAAAAACGACAAAAAAAAAACTGAACTCTCAGAGCCTCAACTACGAATTTCCACAAACTATAAACTGGATATCGCGAAAAATCAGTCTCAGTTTACCACCACAAAAGGTCTCACTGAAGAATATTTTGCGTCACATAGGTATCAAAATTTGTACACTAAAAAAAATCATTACCCCAACCACAAAAAAATTATCGCTGAAAACCTATTTTGATAGGAACTTCATGTAGAGCATGTCCCCATGATTCAACAAAAATGAACATGATGTACATAGGATCAAACAACACAGGTCATACTCTGACAAGAAAATGCAATTATAGAAGTGGCAATTTAAAACATTTAACATGCTATTTACATCTTGTTGAACAAAGTGAATCGACCTGTATTGTACTTGTATTCAAGCACTACTTTCAACAAAAAAACAGCTTCAGCAAAACCCAACATATAATGAGCTCAGTCTGAAAAAAATACATTCAGACAAAAATTCAGAGTGCATCCCTTTGGTTTGTACTTGTCCAAAATCACGTAGAGAGCCATGTTTCTGGTTGCGGCCCAAATGAAATCATCCACACACACCAATTCCCCGGATGATCGCCCCCTAACCCATCACATGCCCTTCCTCAAGCCTAGTTGCAAGTCGCGTGTGCTTGCAAGTGGCATGAAAAAAATAGAAGACCCCAGTTGCAAGTCGAGTGTCCGCTTGCAAGTGGCATGAAAAAAATAGAATACCCAGTTGCAAGTCGAGGGTCCACTTGCAAGTGGAATAAAAAAGAGAAAGACGCAGTTGCAAGCCGAGGGTCCCCTTGCGAGTGGCGGTTGCAAGTCGAGGGTGCACTTGCAAGTGGCATAAAAAGGAAGAAGATCTGGTTGCAAGTTGAGGGTACACTTGTAAGTGGCATAAAAAAAATAAGACCCAGTTGCAAGTCGATGGTCGACTTGCAACTGGCATCAAACAAGAAGACCCAGTTGCAAGTGGAGAGTTAACTTGCAAGTGGCATAAAAAACAAAAAGACGCAGTTGCGAGTCGAGGGGCGACTTGTAAGTGGCATGAAACAAAATACCCCAGTTACAAGTGGAGGGTCGACTTGCAAGTGGCACGAAAACAGAAGTCCCAGTTGCAAGTCGAGGGTCAACTTGCAAGTGGCATCAAACAACATGACCCAGTTGCACGTCGAGGGCGACTTGCAAGTGGCATCAAACGAAAAGACTCGGTTGCAAGTCAACCCTCGACTTGCAAGTGGCATCAAACAAAAGACCCAGTTGCATGTCGAGGGTCAACTTGCAAGTGACATCAAACAAAAAGACCCAACTGCAAGTCGGGGGTCAACATGCAAGTGACATGAGACAAAATGACCCGGTTGCAAGTCGAGGGTCGACTTGTAAGTGGCATCAAACAAGAAGACCTAGTTGCAAAAGTCGTGGGTCAACTTGTAAGTGCCATCAAACAAAAGACCCCAATTGCACATCGAGGGTCGACTTGCAAGTGGCATCAAACAAAAGACCCCAATTGCATGTCGAGTGTCAATTTGCAAGTGGCATCCAACAAAAAGACCCAACTGCAAGTCGAGGGTCAACATTCAAGTGGCATGAAACAAAATGACCCGGTTGCAAGTCGAGGGCCGACTTGTAAGTGGCATCAAACAAGAAGACCTAGTTGCAAAAGTCGTGGGTCGACTTGTAAGTGCCATCAAACAAAAGACCCCAATTGCACATCGAGGGTCGACTTGCAAGCGGCATCAAACAAAAGACTCCAGTTGCATGTCGAGCGTCAACTTGCAAGTGACATCAAACAAAAAGACCCAACTACAAGTCGAGGGTCAACATGCAAGTGGCATGAAACAAAATGACCCGGTTGCAAGTCGAGGGCCGACTTGTAAGTGGCATCAAACAAGAAGACCTAGTTGCAAAAGTCGTGGGTCGACTTGTAAGTGCCATCAAACAAAAGACCCCAATTGCACTTCGAGGGTCGACTTGCAAGTGGCATCAAACAAAAGACCCCAGTTGCACTTCGAGGGTCAACTTGCAAGTGGCATCAAATAAAAAGACCAACTGCAAGTCAAATCGAGGGTCAACATGCAAGTGGCATGAAACAAAATGACCCGGTTGCAAGTCGAGGGTCGACTTGTAAGTGGCATCAAACAAGAAGACCTAATTGCAAAGTCATGGGTCGACTTGTAAGTGCCATCAAACAAAAGACCCCAATTGCACTTCGAGGGTCGACTTGCAAGTGGCATCAAACAAAAAAGACACGGTTGCAAGTCGAAGGTCGACTTGCAAGTGGCATCAAACAAAAGACCCCAGTGGCACGTCGAGGGTCGACTTGCAAGTGGCATCAAACAAAAGAAAACAATTGCAAGTCGATGGTCAACTTGCAAAGTGGCATCAAACAACAAAAAAATCGAATGCTACATTCCATGACAAAAATCAAAAAGAAAGAAACAGCCCAACCGAAAAAATGAAAACAAAAAAACAACTAAAAACCACAAAAAACCGCTTCCCAGATGAAAATTCATAGCTAGAGCACATATAAAAAGAACATGCGGTCCACGCGAGACAAACATCGACAAAACCAAACGCCAAAAAAACTACTTCGCGTGCACACTAGCGAGTGCTTTTCGAGTACAAATCTTATATCCCACGGAAGAAAATGAGACAAAAACAAAACAAATCAAAGCGGCATCTACGTGGCCCAACAATGATAAAAACATAATACATCAGCCTCCTGTAATGGACAAGCAAAGACGGCTCAAAAACCTGGTGTACTCGCCCCGCTCGAGTCAAACACTAATTTTGTAGCGAAAAATATATATGTACTGGTAAATGTAGATGTGACATAGCTATTCTTGTATTTGAAAATGTTCATAAATTTTAAAAATTCATGTAAATTTTAGAAATAGTCCAAAATTTAAATAATTTTCATGAATTTTAAAAGTGTTCTCGAATTAAAAATTTAAATAATTTTCATGAATTTAAAAAAGTGTTCTTGAATTAAAAATATAAAAATATAAAATAAAAGAGAACTAATAAAATATAAACAGAAAAGGAAAAGGAAACAGAAAAATGAGAAAAAAAACAAATCAGAGCGACAGGATTGGAAAACTGCAAGCTGATCGTAAGCTCACGTCACAACTGGCCGGCCCTGTGCACCATAATAGACTAGAACCATTTCTCGAAAAAAGAACGACCGAACACATGGGCTGAACAAACACACGCCTAACACACACACACACACACGAGGCCGGCGGAACACATGGGCCTGAACAAACACACGGACAAACACAGGCGTGCGTGCGTACATCGCGAAAGAAACCAACAGAGCGCTAAAACGAATAATTGTGATTATTTGTATCCAACGGTTCTAGATTTAGATGTGAGATAGCTATTTCGCATCTAGATGTGAAATAGTAAATCTGATTAATTAAATCCTTACACTTCTTCTAATCCATGCTTAGTGTAAGTATCATCATCATGAGAAATCTCCTCCAAAAACCTATGGAAAAAATATGAGGAGATAGATGTTTGATATGTTGCTAAAACTCCTTCAAACCTAGTGGGAAAAATAAGGAGAAAATGGTACAACATATAATGGTCATTGTCTCTTTTAACTCAATACGAGAAACTCATAGAGTTTAGAGAACAATAAATATGTCATTATCTCTTTTAACTCAATACGAGAAACTCATAGAGTTTAGAGAATAATAAATATGCCATATACTTTTCCAAAAATCCAGTGGGGAAAACAGAAAGTATGACATATGATCTCATGTTGATATTGCCTCATTAAAAACCTTTATGAGAACCTGTAAAGTAAACTCATGAAGGAAAAAGAGAGTATAATATGATGCATTGAACACGAACAATTCATGAAGATACCCCCTCTGATTCTTGCAAAATCCCAAGCCGTCACATACCAAAACATAGAAGTTGGTAGAGATCCGCTGAACAAATCAGTCGCATGATTTGACTTGCAAGATATGCAATATAGTGATATTGCTTATTATGTAACCTGTTTGCATTCGAGCAACACAAGAAATATTATCGTTGAGATAATGTTTGGTGAATGTAGCCATCTTCCGAAGACTCTTCATGAGAGGGCTACTAGACCTAGTAGGAACACTAAACTTGTCTACGATCTGACATAGTGGGGATCTGATCGATGTATCCAATGATATTGGTGTTCAAATTTCTCCAAAACTGAAAGACTAGGACAAGATGTTTCATGCCTTGGAGATGAAAGATATTCTTTAGTACCAACCAATTGTGTTTGGTCAATCCAATGGCATATGGAAAGTTGAGTCCCAATATCTCTTTTCCAATGAACTACCATGAGAGTTATGGATGGATAAGATTTGTTCACAATGAATTTCTCCAATATATTTTGGATATAGACAACGTAATATACCATAATGTATGAATGAAGGTGCTCAAGTTGTAGTAATGAGCGGTATTTCGGTTTACCCAAATCCTTCATTTAAACTCCGCCATTTAGATGATTACATGTGTCGTCATTACAGACACACAAACATGGATAATCATCATTGTAGGAGTAATCCTTGTGAATAAGGAACTCACTACGTCGGTTGTACCAAATGTACCGACAATAATAATAAGTCATATGGTGACTTATTGATTTTGCACGATGTATGTTGCATTTTGTACTTCGATTCATAATTAAGGTTTCGTCGGGAACCATCTATATCTGAATCTAGTGATCTACATGGATATGTAATCACTATATCTATCAACTGCAAAGATAGATGATTTTGAACTGCCAATGATATAAGTTATCGGAAAGAGATTCCACCTCTAGAGAATAGTTGGATATCTGCGTGAACCCTTGTGCCACAATACTTGCTCTTTGTTTCACCACCTCCTTGTTCTCAATTCTGTTTCCAGAAGAAAACTGGTTTAGGTATTGCTTATGAATACCTTTCCATTATTGAGCAAGATCATTTCTACCTAGATTATACCCTTTGCTTGAGTTTAGTCCGAGTGTTGATCACACTTTGTCATGGCCATGGTCTTTGGATCTGAATCACTTGAAAGGTTTTGCAATCTAGTTGAGAAATGTATGTCGACAATTGTAGACTTTCGGTTATATGATTCTCCAGAATCTATATATCAATATATAGTTGATGGAAATATCGTTACCCATAGTGACTGCTCGCGATTTCCCAATGCGATTGAGTCGGGTATTCCGATGTCCCGGTCATTGTGTGCACTTTGACCTGGGTGTATACTACCCATTAGATGTCTGTCAATGTGAAGTTGACTTGCATTTACTGATTCATAGGCCTTGATGTCCTTGCTTGTGAGAAGCTGAATGCTGATGTACTTCTGCCATACATCTCCCCCCTGTTGCTTTGAACGGGGAGTGGAGTCGATTTTGTTGGTACCTCCACTCTTTCAGGCGTACTTTTACAGGATTGTAGGATTGTGTGACACCTTTATAGTCAGTAAATGAATCTGGCAGGTTATTTGCAATGTGTTGCAAATCTTCTAAACGCATGGTTTAGATCTTTGAGTACGTGGATTTGAGGCAGAAATGTGTTGAACATTCCACTAATTTCCTGGCATTCTTTATGGTACTTGAAATCTCCTCCTAATGCCTGGAAATGTTCCTCATTGAATCAGCATACTGGCCTTGAATAACTCCCCATGCGAGGGGCTTGAGGTATTGACGGAAATACAGTTATTCCTCACATATATCCCAACTATATGTTTCCACGTCATATCATTAAGGACTTTGAGCAAGTAGACCATTAAGCAACACCTCATCCCCTTTTAATAGTATTGGCTTTTCCTATGGACTCAATGTGATTTTGGATCACTAAAACTGAAATGAAGAGTCTTGAGCTTTAGCCAATCTTTGTCCTTAGCATTTTGAAGGGGTTCCACATCCTCTTGTCCTTGCCATGCCATTGTTGAACTCATCTAAAATATACTAGATAAATATATTAGTCCAACAAAAGATACGTTGACATTAATTACCAAAATCACCCAGGGAGCACTTGTACTTTCAATCTCTCCCTTTTTGGTAATTGATGACAACATACATTAAAGCTTTAGATTGAAGATATACATGATAACAAGTAAAGCTTCGGAAGGACATGTAACATGCATCTTGGCTATATGCATCAGAGTAAATGATGTAAATAATAAGTGTACCTCCATGTTCATGAATCGTTCTTGCAAACAATATGTACAATAGCAAGAGATCGTCATGCACATAAGTGTGATGCATATACTTACCTTGTGGTCTTGAGAAAGCTTTGGAAAGAGTAGACTTGAGAAAATAGGGTTAGATAACACAAGAACACTCTAGGTAAAGCAATTTCAGGAAACCACAAGAGTACCAAGACTGGGATGACATGTAAAGTGTCAGTACTAAGTACTTCATTTAGATAAAGACATGTCCCCAAGGGTTTAAAAGATATGCAATGAATTCCCAGGATTTTTCTCCCCTTTAGATAGCACAAACACTTTCACATTCTCCCCCTGAATGTGATATTGGATAATGGGAGAAGGTAGGGTGAGATCAGAGCTGACTACAAAAAGTAAGATTTGCAATATGGATATTAATCATACTAACATGTCTTTCCCCTCTTAAAGACATGTGACTTCTCTCCTCTTTCTCTCCCATGTGATAAGCTTTGATGTGCTCTCTCCCTCCCTTTGACATCAATTTTCAAGAAGGGAATTTCTGGAGCATGAGTCAAATAGGTTTGGTCCTTGAGACACACTACAAAGTAGCATGTAGTTTAATATGCGGGTAGAGGATAAGAATCATTGAGTAGAGCTAGAGAAGCAATGAAAAATATGCAATGTCAAAGAGTTTTCTTAGCAGTGAAATCGATGACACCGAGTAGTTTTCATCGGCAACTCTGAGATATCAGAGCAACTGAGAGTGCGCATCGGTCAGACCGAGCTAGTCCTTTTCGGTTGAACCGATGAACTATATACAAGGAACCCTTGTAATTCGGTCTAGCCAATAGGCTGGAATCGGTGTGTCCGAGTTCAATGCAGAGGAAATTTTTTGTCAACTCAGCTCACTCGGCAAATGAAATTTCACAAAGATTTGCAAGGAATTTACTGAAGGATTTGCAATGAATTTAAATACAGAATAGAACAAAATAGATCTAGATGAGGTTTTTTTTACAATGGCACCACTACAAAAAAAAGACACATCCGTGACATTTTGGGCTGAACGAATTTTTTCTGTCATACTTATCACACTTCTATGATGATAATTGTGACAAAACCCGGTATCATCATAGATGTGGTTGGGTGCTACTTCTATGATAAAAAATCATGACATAAAATGGGCTTTTCGTCCTGGGCGGGCCGGAGACGCAGCTGCATGACATTCTTTGGGCCGTCCATGATGGAAAAAAACCGTGGTAGAAGCGAGGGCGAGGAAAATATCGGGGAGTTCCCGGTTATGGTGGCTGGTCGAGGGCCAAGCGATGCGTGTTTCTCTCGTATATACGCGCGTGTGTGCGAGGCATTGGGATCTAACTAAACCCGAGCGAGGCGTTGGGCTCTAACTGAACCCGAGCGATTGCACTGCAGGCTACACGTTACTGAACCCGAGCGATCGATCGATCCCTTGTTGTTAACTGAACCCGAGTGATTCCTTCACTACTGCTGCTAACTGAAGCCAATCAAACACTGCTGCCTCCTTCCCTGGATGAACAGTGAGCGTTGTTGAGGGGGTTTGGATGAACATTTCCCGGTGGGGGTTGGATGAACAGGACCCCGTGGTAGTAGAGGTCGTTGCCGCTGGATGAATAGTACCCCGATCGATCGAGCCGATGGATGAATAGGACCCCGTGCAGGGCTGGATGAACAGTAGCCGGTGGAGGACTGGTTAAACAGTAGACGGTGGAGGGATGGATGAACAGTAGCCCGTGGAGGGGTGGTTGAACTGGACCCTGTGGAGAGGGCTGGTTGAACAGTAGCCGGTGGAGGCTGGATGAACATGAGCCCGTGGATGAACAGTCGCAGGTGGAGGCTGGAGGAGGTCAACGGTGGATGAATAGTAGCCCGTGGAGGCTGGAGGAGGTCGACGATGGAGATGAACAGTATCCCGTGGAGTCCCATTTTGCAGTACGCCAAACCCCTCCCGATGAACAGGACCCCCGTTTCGACCGTAGCGCTCCAACACAAGTCTGTTTCCTCCGTTTTGCGGTACGCCACACCCCCCGATCAACAGGACCCCGTTTCGACCGTAGGAGGTCCAACAGATGTCCGTTTACTCAGTTTTGCGGTACGCCAGACCCCTCCCGATGAACAGGATCCCGTTTCCACCGTGGCCGGTCGAACACAAGGCTGTTTCCTCCGTTCTGTAGTACACCAGGCCTCATTTCCATTGCCTGTTCCGTCCAAGCCGGTTGACTCCCGATGAACAACACACATTCCGTTGCCTCCCGATGAACACCACGCATTCCGTTGCCTCCCCATGAACACGACGATGACGCAGTTTCTCCGTTCTGACCTAGCCATGTACACGAGCCCTGGCCGTACGTATGCGCGAGTAGGCATTCGAGACCCCGCCCATATGTACGTACATGGCCGTATTTACTTTCTTGCACCCTGGCCGCTGTACGTACGTGCACATGCTACGTGCTCGCCTCTAATACTACACATGCGCGCCTCTACTACGACACGTGCCCTTCCTTGCACGGCCACGATTCATCACTGCAGCCTGCAGACATACCGATCATATGTACATACACGTTCGCGACCAGAATGAAAACACTACATACGCTTCGACCGGGCGGGTCCCGACTGTCAGGCACTTCCTTGCGTGCGAAGATGTAGCTGGTGGGTCCCAACAGTCAGGGGGGAAATGTTTTTTTTTGTGAAATACGGTGGCCCGTTCGGTGGGTCCCTGCTGTCAGGTGGAGGAATCATTGTTTTGCGCGTGATAAGGAGGCACATCCTTGCTGCGGCCGTGGACCTAGCTGTCAGCCTCTCAACGTACAGTACTCTTCTGATGGTAGTCGTTCATTGACCACATTGACCACGCCGCGTCGAGAGCACCAAGGCGGTGGACGACGGCGAGGCCTAGGAAGGGAACGACGTGGAGCCAGGGAAGACGCGATAGTGGATGCCCACGCGTAGAGGAGTACGAGGGTTCACTGGTTCAGCTGCGGTGTGAGGCTGCCGTCGCTGCAGGGCCTGGCCAGTAGTGGGAGTAGTAGGGGCGGTGAGGCCTTCGCGGTAGCAGAGCTGGCCACGTGAGGCAAGAGCACGCGGTGGTTTGGACGGCTGGAGCAAGAAAATCAGAGGTTGAAGAAGCAGGACGACCGTTGGATGTTAACAATCCAATAGTCACTGGTGATAGAATCGTTTGTTGACTAAGTTGACAAAGCCCTCCATCCGCGTCAACTTAGTAGGCCCACAAGTCAGCCTCCCACTATGGTGGGTCCCAACTAGCAGGGGGAGTATTCATTTTTTTGTGCGTAATAAGGAGGCACTTCCTTGCGTGCGAAGATATAGCTGTAGGGTCCGAGCTGTTAGCGAGAGTATTCATTCTTTTTTGGCGTAATAAGGAGGTACTTGCTTGCGTGCGTCCATGGACCATGTGGGTCCCAACTGTCAGCCTCTCCATGTACGTCCCTCTTCCGCTGTTGTCGTTTGTTGACAACGTTGATCATGCTGTGCCGAGAACACCAGCGCGATGAACGACGGCGAGACCCAGGAAGGGAATGACCCGAAGGCGGCGAAGCCACAACAGTGGAGGGATGTAGGTGAAGTAGTAGGGGGCGGTGAGGCCTGCACGGCAGCACAACCGGCCACGGGAGGCGGGAGCAGGCGGTCCCGCCGGCGCTGGATTTGGCGGCTGGAGCAAGAAGACCAGAGATTGAAGAAACACGACGGCCGTTGGATTGACATCAAACAGTTACGTCTACTAGAATCATTTGTTGTCGTATATAATAAGTAAAAAAATCTTGCATACGCGTCAACTTAATAGGCCCACAAGTCAGACCATTCCCTTTTTTTTAATAATTTATATATAACTCATTGCAACTTCTTATGCAATTTATTGCAATCCCTTTTTTTGTTGTCCAGGGCCAGGGCTAAAAATTTAAACGAAATTTCACATATTTCTGTGGGTTCCAAACTATTTTTAATACCAAAATGTCGAGCCAGATTTAAAGTACTTTGAATATATATTTGATTTAGGTTAAAGCCCAGTGAAATTGGAATCTGAAAATGTGAAAAAAATCAGAAATTATAAAGTAATTGCCAATTTGTCATTTTTTTATATTTACATCCCATTTCGTATTACTTTCAAGATTTGCAGGCGTCTTGAAAGAGTTGCAGCCCATTAGGGCGTAGAAAAATAAGTAGGCCTGAATTGGGTATTCTTCAGAAAAAATAAACTGGGCTCATTTTCACAAACAAAAAATACCTGGGCTGGTCATGTGGTGAACATAAAATATAAGCCTGGGCTAGACGGGCCATAGCCCAGTTGAAACCCTGCTCCGTCTCAACAATAACAAAAAATACTGCTTGAGTAACTACATCCCAGGTGTCAGCCGATCTTGTGCTGTTCTCTTGTCTATTGACTATATACACTAACAATGTCGTGGGTCCCAGATGTCAGGAAACCACTACCAGGAAGCATTTTCTTCTTCCATACGCTGACAATGGAGTATATATATATAACAAAAAATGAGGAACTTCCTTGCGTCCGGCCATGGACATGGTGGGCCCCTACTATCATCCTCTCCACGTACAGTCCTCTGCCGATTCCTCTTGTTTGTTGACCATGTTGACAACGTGAGAGGGCGGCGCCGCGGCGAGCGCAGCAAAGCGCGCGGAGGACGACGGTGAGGCCTCGGAGGTCGGCGTTAATGATTTAGGAGACGGTGGGGCGGCGATGCGTGCGCTGAGGCGCATCCAGCCGTGGGAGGCGGAAGAAGGCGGTCCCGCCGGCGCTGGTTTGGTTTTGGCGGCTGAAGGAAGATAGGATTAAAGAAACACGATAGACTGTAAAAGCAGCAGGAGTACTTAACAACCTTAACTGAAACCAGCAGGGGCACTTAACAACCATAGATGAAAGCAGTATGAGTACTTATACAGATTCAAACGTAAAAAGCACGCCTCGAACAGTGCTACTTTGCCTACAGTTAACCAAAGGGTGAGGCCGCCAAGCCCCAGGACAAGGCCCAGGCGCCACCCCGCGCATCCACAACCTTCTGAAAGCGGCTTCATCTCACAATGTGGTCAATAAACAAGATATTCGCTTTAGAGCCATGAAAAAGTAGGAACATAATCTTCTGTCCTATTCTCCAAGATGGATGGTATACTTCATTAATTGAGACCACCCATGAATAAGTATCTTTTCACCTCCAAGGGGAATGGAGTAGGTCGACATAAACATCATGTTGTGACCAAGCGCAAGTCTGACCCGACCATGGCTAGGCATCTGTATAGGAATGATAGACCTGGGCAGTTCTGTTTCAAGAAGATCACAGCTGTAAAACTGTGCATAAGCAAGAGTTTATGAACAACATATATAACAGGAAACAGCTCGTACCATAAGTTTCTCAACACAGTTGGACCTGTTCAACGAGTGCAGCAGTGGCACACATATCCCATGTGGCCTTCCATCATTGAAACGCCCCACAAGGACCTAAAGACGATCAATAAAGTGTAGGAACTTGTGGATGTCGTCCAAGTCAACTTCAGTGCCATGAGTAACAACCAAGTTCGGCCATAAAAAAAGCAGCGATCTTATTGGTTCATGAACCCAACTCGAAACTTATATCCATGGCTTGTCTTCACTGTGACCATTAAACTGGTGTATTCAGTTATGGTAAGGCCGAGCACCTTGACCATCCTTTAGCATCAATCATCATGCGACCATCCTTTGTACTCACGGTATATTGAGCAGGTTCATTCACACCAAGGCTGCGCATGGTAAGAGAAACTTGGCCACTGTCGCCCAGATTGTTGAATGACTCCCTCATTGCTCTAGGAATTCTCTGTTTGTAAACAAGAAGACATACACAAACAGTTAGATCAACATAGTGAATCATGTGAAACAACATGGAAAGAAAAAAGAATGAAGCACTTGGGCGGCCAATGCTTACCAAGAAGGTGGACATGTCGGTTTTTGTAAGGACTTTGGTATATGAAGTGCGAACTGCATCCCAGTCTGTTGCCCGTGCAACTTCTGGTTCCGTTGCCATTGCACGGGCCGGAGCAGATGCAAGTGCAAGTGTTGGTGCAGGTGCCGAAGCCGTTGCTGGTGCCCGTGCCGGTGCGACCGGTAGTGTCGCCGCTGCTGCCGGAGATGGTGCTCCTTGTAGAGCTGGTGCCAGTGTCGGAGCAGGTGCCGGTGTCGATGCCCAATCCTCCGGTAGATCAGCCTGACCCGCTGACGCGGTCGGTGCCCAATCCTCAGATGGATCAGACCGAGCTGCTGCCGCTTCTAATGCAAGAGCAAGTGCCGGCGCTCGATCCGTTGCTGAAGGTGGTACCGATGTGCGAGATAGCGGCGATCTTGTCTGATCTGCTACAATCAGCTTTCTAACTTGACTAGGCTCTGTGACCGTGATCCAGTCTTTTTCTTCATTTCTTTTAAACGCGAGAAGGACTAATTGTGGCATGTTTGTTAAACCAAACTGCAGTTCATCATAGGGATTTAGCTTGTACTCAAACAACAGACTGATTCAATTTTTCCAATAATATAAGTGATGGACAGTGCCTTCGTTACTGACACAACATAATAAGTGAAACCTGCAAAAATATCCATTGTAGAGCAAACCAAACGGTTTATTCTGTGATGAATGTCACATGGCAAAACCTGCATCGTAAAATTGCAGCAAAAGAAAGAAAACAATACATTAAATCAATAAGATTTAGACAGTAAATCAATAAGATTTACTTGATGTGACACGAGTGAATCCTTACTAGGAAATCACTATGTTGAAGTAATAAACAGAAGATTGGTCGTCCAACTATGCGTGGCATGTAGGGCCCTCGCCTACTCCCACAAGCAGGACAGTCCAAAGGTCGTGACAAATCGTATGGGCCGAACATTTGTGGGACTGGAAATCCTGGTGGGTGCGCTAAACCCTGCAATGCATACAGATATTGGACTGTAACCATAATTGATAAACCGTCCTCACAAAAAAGATGATATGGATACTTCAAAATATATAGACTAAATTGAGTGCACAGACATTAACATAGACTGTTCTCAGGACTGACCACACACCAAAAGCGGCAGTACTAAACAATACAGGGTTCACAAACACAAATCAAGTACTAAATAATAGTACTTACTACAGACAAGCAAACTTGCACTAATTAAACTCTGTAGACTATTTCTTGCCACCGACCTACGGGATGAACCCCGCATAACTGACTAGGCCATGGACTTCGTGAGAGATGTCTACCGGCACCATCACCATCTCCTCAACCTTGGAGAACCTAACAGAGTGGTCTTTCCACTCATAAACATGACGATGAAGAGAGTCTGCATCAGATTTGTCGGGAAGCTTTACAAGAACCACACCCTTCATAATCGAAGGCACAACCAGGAAATTGTTGTGGTCAAGTACAGCCTCGAGAACACGCCTGACAACAATGCTATAGGAAAACACTAGTTCAGGACAAGTGGCAACAAGGATACAACAACTGGATAGTTTAGCAGTAGAACTCATCCTCAGGTCTTCCAGTTCACACGACATGACTTTGAGAACTTCATCTCCATCGCGGACCTGGTTCTAATTCAAACAGAAACCAAATATTTTATTACTACCTCCGTTCAGAAATATAAGATGATTTTTGAAATCTTACTCCATATATGACTACATATACGCACATAAATGAGTGAACAAAGACACTAGAACATGTCTTCAAAGGCATGAGAGCAGAGGGATTACTTGCAATATCCATAACACAAGTTACTGATGCAAATATACCCTCTTCAAAGGTAGCATTGATGTTCATAAAGTAGTTGAAAGTAATCTATAAGAAATCAGTGTCAACCTCTCGCATGTTTTGGTCAAAAGAGGAATTTAGAACCGCCATTTGGCACACAAAAATCACATGCAAGATCACCCAGAAAGTAGCACTACCAGTACTGGTACCGCGTGTTAGATGAAAAAACACGATCAAGATCGAGAAAAAGATTGTCAAGAAGAGATATTACATGGACTTGCTTAATGAGGGATCCCGGAGAGGGGGGCTTGGACAGGGCGATGGCTTTGAGCTTGTCTGCAGTAGTCTCGGTGGGGTGCTTGCACTTCTTCCTACCATGAGCCTCAACGGTTTTTGCAAGAGCCATAGACATCACTTCGGCCGGTGCTCCAGCGTCCATCAAGAAACTGTCAAATAGAAATAAAAGAAAAGAAACCATAATCACAAACCCAAAAGAAGAACAGAGAGGGAGTTATAGGATCAGTCTCGGGGTTGTAAGACCGGGCCTTGGCTAGAATCAACACCATTGATGCGCTCACCTTTCCTTCTTTGGGAGAGAAGAACAATGACAGAAGCAGGTTGGGGCTTTCTTGAAGAAATGAGAAACAAGATGAGGGAGAAGCGAGGGTTGGGTAGAGAGGAAGCTGAGAGAGAAGAGTGAAATGATGGTTGCTTCGTCCGTCCAACTTACTGCTGGAAAGGAGGGGGTTTTGTGATTTGACGGCACATTGGGCATTACTGCGACGCTTCGATCGGGGAAGTCTACCATGCAGTTGGGCACACTACTACGGAGTAATTTAGTGCATGGCTGGTGGACCCTGATGATGGCTGTCCCACACGTCTGCGAAAGTGAGTAGCAAAGTTCCCGACGACCGTCGAGGAGTATCCGCATGGTAGAGCGAGCCCACTGTTTTTTCTAAAGAAAAAAAATGATTACTGCAAGCGTTTCCACTCTTACGACGGAGGAGTGAGAAACATGGTAGCCACTTGAACATACACAGTGCTCCTACTACTAGGCATGTGCAGTGGTTCATACGTCAGTACTACATAATCTTGTTGCTAGTGTAGTAAGATATGACGATAACAAATGATGTTGTGCGCATGTCAACTATATGAACAGTAATGTAACATAGTACCACTTTTTCGACTGTCAGGTCGAGAATGAACGGTGAGATCAATGTTAACAGAACTAGGTCTACAGCGCACGGAGAGTACGGTGCTACAGTACTCCATGAAACATGATCCATATGAAGCACGACGACTCAGTGTTAGGTAGGGTGTATTTGTGCACGGGATGGGAGCAAAAGTTCCCTTCTCGACCCACTTTTGGGTGTTTGGTAGAGTGCATGAAGGGTGCATGAGTCCACACTAGTAGGTTAACACAAATACTTGACCCCTCAAAAAAAAAGGTTAACACAAATACATGAAGAGGGAACAACTATATGGAGGTGAGAGTGCAACCAAACACACCCACACGCTTTGTGCAACAGTGACTGATCTGCACCGTCTGATGTTGATCCAACGGTCATGTTGCGTCGAGACATGGACATGCCCATGCAGAGGATGGCTAAACACCACCGAAGTTCCTTTGCTTCTCGAGGTGCACGACGTTGGTGATGCAGGGTGCAACGGTCTGCAGAGCCCGCTCCCGGTCGGTGGGAGCCAGCTCGTCAAAGACGGCGTCTAATGGCACGAATGGATTCCGGTGACGGAGCCCTGAGAGGATCCGCCCGGCAACGGCGACGGCAGCCTGCAACCCCTCCTTGTCCAGCTCCGCCCCCACCATCGCGCGGAGACGACTCAGCTCCTCGGAGATATATGTGAAGAAGGAGACCAGGTCAGGAAGCCCCAGCTCATTGAAGTCGATGGGTGGTCGAACGGGTTTAGCCCGACGACCGGCATGGTCATGCTGGCACGACGGTAGGCATCGTGCAGCCGCAACACATGTGTGGCAACTTGGTCCACCAAGTGGCTGAGGCGATCCTGGACCTCGTCATGATCGGCCCGCTTGCGCTCCAGCCGCCTCCCCTGATGGCCTATCGCATCTCCCGCTTTCTGCAGCAATGCTGCCGACGCCTCGAGCATCTTTGTGGTGGACACCTGCCACTTTTGAAGCTCCGTGAACTCCTGCACATAACGGAGGAGCATGGCACTCCTCTCCTCCTTGAGCTCACGGAGCTCCACATACTTGGCCCTGAGCTCCGCATCCATGGCCTCGAGCTCCTGTGTCAGGCGCCTCACCTCAGACTCCGTGATCTGCTGTGCCACCATGGCACCAGGTAGAAGCAATGAGGAGAGGAAGCAAAGGGGGCGAAACGGCTGAAAGGCAATGCAATCTACGGGAAGGTGGAGGGAGCCAGCCGAGGAGCGGGGAATCTTTAGGTTTTGAAAGTGCTAGTGGCACTTATGCTATATTTTGGTGTGATGACAATGTAGTTAGTTGAACTAATATCGGTTGCTAAAGTTTATCTCAGGTTATTGGTTCTAAGTGCCAGCGATGGAGATGTGCGACCCCCCCCTTTCAAAAAGGACAAAGGCATGGTCTTTCGACGCTTCAAAGGTTTAGTTTTGGTTTGCTTCGAGTCGTAGGAAAGACCGCACTATTAAGAGGGGTTTGTGTG
This sequence comes from Triticum urartu, assembly GCF_003073215.2. NCBI lineage: Eukaryota > Viridiplantae > Streptophyta > Magnoliopsida > Poales > Poaceae > Triticum > Triticum urartu. The sequence goes on along the minus strand of NC_053023.1, from coordinate 130,325,002 downwards.
GATAAATGTCGTGTGGGAATGCCTTTGCCGAGCCTTACTCTCTTACCCTTCCCACTCCGACCACCTAAAATGAACCTAGTGTGTGTGCTGTGGTACTCAGAAAGTTGCAACAGAAAGTTACTGGGTACCCCGTGCGCACGGGGTCTTTTGACCCCCGTGCGCACGGGGTACTGTGTAACTCTCTGGGTACCCCATGCGCATGGGGTCTTTTGACCCCCGTGCGCACGGGGTACTACGTAACTCTCTGGGTACCCCGTGCGCACGGGGTCTTTTGACCCCCGTGCGCACGGGGTGGTGCGATTGTCTCTGGATACCCCGTGCGCACGGGGCTGACTTAGCCCGTGCGCACGGGGTCCAACAGGCAGAAATCCCCACCAGCCCATGAACACTATATATATGCCCTTCTTCCACCTCCAACCCTTAACCCTAATGTCTTATTGAGCTCCACCATTGCTACACCCCATTTTGCTCAATACTCTCAATCCCTCCACCCAAACTTGTTGAAACTTTGGGGATTGGGAGAGCAAGACCCGATCTACAACTTGACCAAACCAAATCGCGTTCCCCGCAACATTTCTTCCCCATTGACTTGTTACTCTTGGAGCTTGGGCTCCTAGGCGGTTAGAGGTTCCTCCGGAAGCTTCCTTGCTTGTGGTGTGCTCCGGAGAAGTTTGTAAAGGTGTGGTGGTCGCCTTCAAGACCAACCCCGAGTGTTTCGAGGCTCATCCGTTGGGGGTGACTCGAAGGAGAATACGGTGAGCCTTTGGTGGCATTCCGCAAGATTTGGCTCCGGCACTGCTCCAAACGGAGATTAGCTCTTCCCCAAGGAAGAGTGAACTTCGGGTTAAAATCCGCGTCCTCGTCTCACTTGTGGTTAATCCTTTCCCGCACCTTTCTTTGTTGTTGTATGCTTGTTGGCTTGCTAAGTAGTTTGTTGCCTAGCATTTCTCTCTTGGAGCTTGCTTGTCATATAGGTTGCATTCACCTAGTTGCATATCTAGTGAACTCTTTTATCCGCTAAGCCTTAAAATCTACAAGAAAGATTAAAATTTGTAGTCTCCTATTCACCCCCCTCTAGTCGACCGTTTCGATCCTTTCAATTGGTATCAGAGCCTCGTGCTCTAATATAAGGTTTTACAACCTTAGAGGATATGGTCGATCTAGGGAATGAGGGAGGTGGCCTACCCGTTGCGGGGGATGGTCAAAACCAACCCCCCGCCGCAACCGAGACACTTGGTGCTCCTGTCGTTGCTCCCGCCGCTCCTACTAACCCGAATGTCCCCTTGACTGCGGTCGATCTTCTTTCAATGTTTGCGGACCTCAAAGTCTCTATGTTGAAAGAGGTTAGGGCCTCGGTCAAGGAGGAAATTGATGCTTGCTTAAAGCCATCAACGTCCGCATCAAACTTGTTTAATCCAAATGAGGTTCATGATGCAGATGACTCAAGGGAACCTCTTGCTTCTCCAGCTCATACTCAAGTTCCCCAGTACAATGCCGTGGAATCCTTTTACTCTCCTCAACCCTTGCAACATCCCTGCATTAATCCTATTGGGCCTCCGCCCCTTTGAAAGCTAATGCATTTGCTAAGTGGAAGCTAGATATGGAGTCTCACATGCGCAGTGCTTCAACTCAATTGTGGTGGATTGTGGTCACTGGATTCAACCCCAAGGACCCAATGAATCTCACTCCAAGGGAAGCAGTTGACGATCAACTCAATGCTACCGCACACAACATGCTTCGCAATGCTGTGACTGAAGACTATAGTGATTCCATTGATCTTCTCAAAACCGCAAAGGAAATTTGGGATTGCCTTGAGGAGGCTCTTGAAGGAGATGAAGCAATTCGAAGATCTCGGTTGGCCTTGCTCAAACAAGAAGTCAATCTCTTTGTGAGGAATGAAGGTGAGTCTGCAAAAGAGGTTTACCGAAGGTTGAAGTCCCTTGTGCTCAACTTGAGAACCTTTGGGTGCACTTGGGCAAATGATGAATTCATCAAGGACAAGTTCATAGATGCCATGGTTCTCACAGAACATACCATGGTCATGATGGTTCATCAATGTCTGGACTATCACAAGTTGACTTCGGCTCAAGTTGTTTCCACCTTCTCTACCCATGTTATTTTGGAAACCAAGTCCAAGAAAACATTTGCAATAGCTCAAGCAACCAAGAACTCCAATCTTGCCTTGAAGGACAAGAAAGTGATGAGCCAATCCTCAAGGGAGGAAGAAGTGAGTGAAGAGATATGTGAGGAGGATAATGCTACCTCGTGCCCGGCAAATGATTTTGCAGAAGACTTGGCTCTCTTAGTCAAGAAGTACTCCGGGACCATGGCAAACAAAGGAAGAAATCTTCAACGAAGATCGTTTGGACGAAGGAAATGCTACAATTGTGATAGCCCAAGACACTTTGTTCATGATTGTCCATATGAGATATGTGAAGACAAGTCCGAGAAGCTTGTGCTTAAGAAGAAGAAGTTCACCAAGTTTGCAAAGAGGAAGGATGACAAGGCTCTTGTTCATGAAGAATACATGTCTGGAGATGAAGATGATGGTGATGATGATCAAGTGGGCACGACCGCCTTTGCCATGCATGCCACTACCTCCTCCTTCACCACCGGCCTCTTCGACTCTCCAAAGGAGGACAAGCCATTCACTCATCGGTGCCTCATGGCCAAAGAGGTAAAAACAAAGTCCAAACCCAAGAAACCCGACACCTACACTCCCAATGTCTCATGTGAGATAGTGGAGGATGAGTGTGAGGAGGGTGTGGATAATGATGAGGAATCCTTAATGGATTTCATGAAAACTCTTCATGGTGAAGCTCGTGCTCGTTTTGGCGATCTCCTTAAGTCACTTGCCGAATGCGATGACTTTATTGAGAACGCTGAGAACCTCCTTATAGAGGAAAAAGAGAGAGTTGATCTCCTCGAGCACGAACTTAATGAAGAGAGTTTCATGAGAGCATCACTTGAGGAAGCCTTATCTGCTCATCAAATTGACTTTGTTAAAACCAATGATGCTTTGCAACTTGCTCTTGAGAATAAAGATGCTCTTAACGTTAGAGTTGAAAAGCTTCTAGTTGACCATACAAGACTTGTTGAGGAGCATGAGTTCCTTGTGATTAGTTCCAAGGTTGTCAAAGGTGACCTCATTGCCCTCACCGAGTCTTATGCTCAACTAAAAGCTACAACCATTAAGTCTCACACTTCCGTACCTCATATAGATTTAAATGATGATGCTTGTACGGCTAACTTTGCTCATGATTTCACTTCCCTTCAAGAGGAAAATAAGAAGTTGAAAGCTCAAATTGAGAAAGGGCTTGTATCATGCATCCAAGGGGAGAAAAACCTAAACGATCTCTTGAGCAACCAAAAGGAGTGTGTTGCCAAGGAGGGAGTTGGGTTTAATCCCGCATCTAAGAGTGGTAAGAAAAAGAAGAAGAAGAACAACAAGAAGATCGGTTTGACTCCTTCCCCTCCCCAAAAGGTAGTGTTTGTGCAAGAAGGGCACAAGGAGAAGGAGAAGGAAATGAAGGGTGTTGGGAATGGAAAGGTCATTAGGGACAAGGCCATTCCCAAGAATTTTGCCGGCAAGAACAATCCATCATATGTTCTCATGAGAGGAGATGATGGCTATACCTTTGCAAAATTTGTTGGAACTAACTATGATGATTATGCTTGGACTATTTGGGTTCCCAAGACCCTCGTTGCTAACTCACCATGACCCATTGCAAAATGGGTACCTATAACCAAAGCTTGATTATTGTAGGACTATGTCTCCGGTGGAACTCAATGGGTGATCGACAGTGGATGCACCAATAATATGACCGGAGAAAGGGAGATGCTTGTGGAGTTCGTTGATTCACTCAAGGCCTCTTCGAACATCTCCTTCGGTGACAATAGCAAGGGCAAGGTATTGGGTTTGGGCAAGGTGGTAATCTCTAATGATTCATCTCTTTCAAATGTCATGCTTGTCCAATCCCTTCACTACAACTTACTTTCTACTATTCAATTGGCTCATGCCGGTTATGATTCACATTTTGGTGAATTCCATGTGACCGCCTTTAAGAGAACCAATCTCAAAGTGGTCTTCGTTGGGCATGTTGAAGATAAACTTTACGTGGTTGATTTCTCGAAAGAGAAAACTCATCTTGCAACATGCCTAATGGCCAAGGCCGACGTGGGGTGGCTATGGCACCGTAGGCTAGCCCACGTGGGCATGAGAAATTTACAAGCTCTCTTAAAGGGGGAGCACATTCTTGGACTAACCAATGTGTCTTTTGCCAAAGATTGTCCTTGTAGTGCTTGCATTGCCGGGAAGCTTCATGAAAAAGCTCATAAAGTAAAGACTATCATCACCACCTTGAGGCCCCTCGAGCTCATCCATTTGGATCTATTTGGGCCTCCAACATATGATAGTTTGGGAGGAAGGAGATATTGCCTTGTCATTGTTGATGACTTCACAAGATATACTTGGGTGTTCTTTCTCAAGACTAAAGATGAAACTCAAGAAACCTTCATCAACTTTGCCAAAGAAGCTCAACGTCAACATAACTGTGAGACCAAGGCAATCCGAAGTGACAATGGCACCGAGTTCAAAAACTATACAATGGATGAATTCTTGAGTGAAGAGGGGATAAAGCACCAATATGCCGCACCATATACTCCCCAACAAATGGTGTTGCGGAGAGGAAGAATCAGACTCTTATTGAGATGGCTAGGACCATGCTTGATGAGTACAAATCACCATACAAGCTTTGGGCAGAAGCCATCAACACCGCATGCCATGCTTCAAACCGGCTTTATCATCGCAAGCTCAAGAACAAGACCCCTTATGAGCTCCTAATCGGGAGAAAGCCCAACGTCAAATACTTTCGGGTATTCGGTTGTAAGTGTTTCATTTTAAACAAAAAATCCCGGTTAGCTAAATTTGAGTCTAGAAATTATGAGGGCATATTTGTTGGATATGCATCAAACTCTCATGCTTACCGAGTTCTCAATAAATCCACCAGATGCATTGAGGAAACGGTAAATGTGGAGTTTGATGAATATAACGGCTCCCGCATGGAGCAAATTGTTCCTAGTGTTGTAAGTGATGAGGCTCCTTCACAAGCTATAAGGACAATGGGGATAGGCCACATTCTCCCACAAGAAACACCCCATGTCCAAGTAGAAGGAGTAAGAGCCCCTCTTGAGGATTTTCCACAAGGGAAGTCATCACCGACACCACTTGTACAAGATGCCTTGGGAAGTAATGAACCTATCCAAGAACAAGATCAAGACCCTCATATTCCTGAGCAAGATCAAGAGCAAACTCTTTCGAATAATGAAGAACCAATCGTTGAGGCTCAAGATCAAGCTCAAAGTCATGATCAAGATCTAGATCAACCCCAACCACAAGTGTCTTCATCGTCATCACTTCACACTGAGCAAGAACCTGTGGTTGCAAAGAGAAGAGTGTCTCCAAGGCTAAAGCAATCTCAAGGGCAAGCTTCTTCATCAAGTCCAAAGCCAAGTGAAGAAGAGCTTGACCACAAAGAGCAAAAAGTGGCTGCCAAGCTAAAACATCTTCAACACCTCACCGAGAACATCTACGGAAGCATCAAAAAGGGGGTAACTACTCGTAGACGTTTGGCAAACTTTTGTGAACATCACTCGTTTGTCTCTTGTGTTGAACCCCTTAAGGTGGAAGATGCCCTTGACGATCCGGATTGGATAGATGCCATGCATGAAGAACTCAACAACTTCACACGCAACAAAGTGTGGACCCTTGTAGAAAGACCCAAGGAATTTCATAATGTCATTGGAACAAAGTGGATTTTCAAGAAAAACAAGATGAATATGGACAAGTAATAAGGAACAAGGCAAGGTTAGTGGCACAAGGTTTCACCCAAGTTGAAGGTTTGGACTTTGGTGAAACTTTTGCCCCCGTTGCCCGTCTCGAATCCATTCACATCTTTCTTGCTTATGCCTCTCATCATGATTTCAAATTATATCAAATGGATGTTAAGAGTGCATTTCTTAATGGTCCTCTTAAGGAGTTGGTGTATGTCAAGCAACCTCCCGGTTTTGAAGACCCCGATCATCCCTCTCACGTTTATGAACTCCATAAGGCACTCTATGGACTCAAACAAGCACCTCCTGCTTGGTATGATCACCTTACGGCGTTCCTAAGCGAGAAGGGATTCCGGATTGGGGTAATAGATTCCACTCTCTTTACAAAGAGGGTAAAAGGAGAGTTGTTTGTCTGCCAAATATATGTTGATGATATTATCTTTGGGTCAACTAACCATGCTATTAACATTGAGTTTGAGAATCTTATGACTAAGGAATTTGCGATGAGCATGATGGGAGAGTTGAAGTTCTTTCTTGGTTTTCAAGTGAAGCAATTGAGAGGCGGAACCTTCATCAATCAATCTCGTTATATCCAAGACATGCTCAAGACATTCAAAATGCAAGATGTCAAGCCAATGAAGACACCCATGGCCACAGATGGTCAACTTCATCTTGATCCAAATGGTAAAGAAGTCGATCAAAAGGTATATCGCTCTATGATCGGTTCCTTGCTTTACCTTTGTGCATCTAGGCCAGATATTATGTTGAGTGTGTGTATGTGTGCAAGATTTCAATACGCTCCTAAGGAGAGCCACTATTCGACAGTGAAAAGGATCCTTCGATATTTGGTTCATACCCCAAACTTGGGCCTTTGGTATCCCAAGGGATCATCATTTGAGTTAATGGGTTACTCGGATTCGGATTGGGCCGGAGACAAGGTTGATCGCAAGTCCACATCCGGTTCATGTCAATTCCTAGGGAGATCGTTGGTAAGTTGGTCTTCAAAGAAGCAAAATTGTATATCTCTCTCCACAGCTGAAGCCGAGTATATTGCTGCCGGAAGTTGTTGTGCCCAATTATTATGGATGAGGCAAACTTTGATGGATTATGGTGTCAAATGTGACAAAGTGCCTCTTTGGTGTGACAATGAAAGTGCCATCAAGATCGCCAAGAATCCGGTTCAACATAGCAAGACCAAGCATATTGAGATTCGTCATCATTTCATTAGAGATCATGTGGCCAAGGGAAACATTGAGTTACTCCATGTCAACACCGAGAATCAACTAGCAGACATCTTCACCAAGCCCCTTGACGGAGCAAGATTCCGCAAGTTAAGGCATGAGCTAAATATCATGGATATTAGTAACTTCGGATGAAACTCTTGCTCTCACACACATACTCATGTAATATCTTGCTTAGATGTAGGCACATGTCTAGGGGGAGCTAGCTCAACTCATGAGCTATCTTATCCTAGAAGTGCATAAAACAAACACAGTCTTTCACATAAGCCACTTTAGGTGGTACTTGTGCTTCAAAGATGAGTATTGGTCTTGGGCCCAAGGTTCATATCTTCGCGGTGCCATACCAAGTAAACTCAAACATGGTGGCCTCGGCCACCGCCCTCGCTTGAGGGTTGTATCCGTGTTTGTTTCGCTTGTGTGGTGTGTTGTTTTTTTGGTTTGTTCTCCTCGCTTCTCTTTTGGTACAAGTGCTCCACATATACCCTTTCCATAGTGATAGGATTTTCCTCACGGCGTATTTAGAAATTTAGACCGAGTGCTTTGTGAAGTAGGGGTAAGAGTATTCACCCAGCCCTGTATTTAAAAATCCACTCATGTCAAAGTTCCTGAATATCCCGTGCGCACGGGCCTGTGCCGTGCACACGGGCCCCCCGTGCCCACGGGCTCTGTACCGTGTGCACGGGACCCCCATGCACACGGGGCTCACTTACCCCGTGCACACGGGGTCTACGGTTTCTGGTTCTGAAGAGGTGGGGTGGGGGGGGGGCTCGGGTTCATCCCACCCATTTGCCCCCTCCTCTCCCAGGAAGCCTCCAGCGCCGTCGCCGTCGCCTCCACTCGCCGGAGCTCCTCAGGGCTTCGTCAGAGTTCTTCCTCCGTGGATCTGGATCCAGATGGGGTCCTCCTCCGGTTGGTCTTGTCTCCTTTGTTCTATCTCCTTGAGTTCCTATCTAATTTTCTAGCTTTAGGGTTTCTTTGCTCCCTAGATTCGTTTGGACTCAACTAGTTTGTAGATAGAAGTCTAGTGCTTAGATCCTTTGGTCCCTCTACTGCACCCACTCCCGGAGTTCTTCTGGTAGTGGCTGCCGCTGGGAGACCCTCGTGTCCACGGGGTGTTTGACCCCCGTGCACATGGGGCCCCGTGCCCACGGTCCTGTACCGTGCGCATGGGACCCCTGTGCCCACGGGGTCTAAACCCCCATGCGCACGGGCTATCCAGGAACTTTTGCCTAGATTTTTGTCTATCTCCTTGCCATTCATCTTGCACTTGTACTCATTTGTGCTTCGTGCTTTGTGTTGTTGGGTTTTTGTGTGTGTTTCATACTCCGTTGACAAGAGGTCTGAGCTTCGTCGCAAGCGTGCAAAAGGAGGATCAAAGGACTTCACCATTGCTCGTCATCAGCCGTTTGAAGGCACGGGTCAGGGGTCTGGGATAGGTCAGGGCCGTGCTCGCCGTGCAACCTCAAAGCGGCCCGTTGTTGAGGCTTCCGATGAATCTGAGGAAGAATATGACTCACAAGATGATGAGATAGAAGAAGAAGATGATCGTGGTGAGGAAGATGAAGAAGAGGAAGAGGAGTATAGTCCGGAGCAAGCCATTCCGGGCAGGCGTGACCTCCGAAATATGCCTCTTGTCAAATGGACCAAGCCAGAGATCTGGGCTGAGAGACAGAGCCATCTGTATGTTAAGGCCACGAGTATGGGAGTGGATCCCCGTTTCAAGAATGGGTTTCAGCAAAGGATCTATCACGAGCTTCTTATGACCAAGTCAAAGAAGTTTGCTCCTCACAAGCAAGTCAACACTAAGAGTTTGCGCGACAATGATCATCTGTATCCCAGTGTGTACTCCGCTCTTGGACGACTGGGTCTGATTCCGTTTGTCACCTTCAACCACCCCTACAATGAAGATCTAGTGATGCAGTTCTTTGCCACTCTGTACTTCTCCAATGATTCTGCTCGCACCCTCACATGGATGTCCGGAACACATCAGTGCTCAGCTCCTATGGAAAAGTTCTCCGAGATCATTCCCACCCGTTCATGGATGAAGAGACTGTTTTTGATGAGTTTGGCATTGTTCGGGAAAGTGGGAGCGCACTAAGGATGAGATTGCCTTCGCTTACAAACAAGAGAAGTCGTTTGTCACTGGGTCAATCAAAGACCTCTTACCCCTCTATGACACCATGCGCCATATCCTGCGGTATACCCTCACTCCAAAGGCTGGGGATTCCCATAACATTTAGAGCTCCATGCTTGATGTTTTTGTGTATCTTCATCAAAAGAAGAAAGTGGATGTTCTGGATTTCAAGTACCACGAGCTACGTCAGTGTGTACAAGAGAACAAGTCTTTGATCTATGCTCCATTCATACAGGCGTTGATTGAGACCGTCTGTCCAACAAAGTACATTGCTAGCTTCAAGACTTCTGTTCCCAAGCGCAACTCCATCTGGACCCCAGCTGCTCCTGCTCCCTATGTGCCCATCAAGAAGGGGCGCAACCCTAGGCCTGAGGATCGTGCTACTTACACTCCAGGCATGTCCTCTACTGCACGAATCCCTCGTGGTAAGGCCAAGTCTGTTGGCTCTGAGGCCATCTTTGCCAAGGGAGAGAAGAAGTTGCTGTTCAAGACCTTGAGCAACATGTTCAAGATGTGTCAGTCGATTCAACATCGTCAGATCAAGGAAATCAACAAGGAGAAGCTTGTTCAGCGTGAGCAGAAGGCAGCGAGAGCTGCTGCTGGTGAGGAGGTCGGTCCAGGTTCAGAGGACGTCGACAGTGAGGCCACTACTCGGTCCGAGTGGCGTTTTGATGATGATGATGCCTCGAGTGCTCCTCCTCTTGTCTAGTGGGTCTCATGTCGCCATTTGTCTCCTTTTTGTTGTCTTGATGACAAAGGGGGAGAAGTGGGTGTGCGTTCGTGGTGTGTGTTCGTGGGCGTGTTGAGATCTCAAGCCTCGTGTTTCTCGCTGTTGGTTGGTTTTAGTTGGCTTGAGATACTCTTATTTCCTTTCCGTCTGTGTGGTTGTGAGTCTCTAGCGTTATTGTGAGACTCTAGCTTTATTATTGAACCTGGCAATTATCCTCTTATGCTTATTGGGTCTCACATTATTTGCTCACCACACTGTGTCATGAGATCTAGGCACCGTTATAGGTTTATTTTGATGAATCTCATGACTTAACAATAATGATCTTGGTCGAACCTCCTATGGGTGTACTAGATGCATTCTTGTTTTCGGGCACACATATAGGGGGAGCTATCATGATCATTATTTGTTCCATGGCTTTCTTTCTGTTTATCCTCCATGCCATGCTCTAACCACGTTGTCATCAATGCACCAAAAAGGGGGATATTGAAATTGCTAGTGGCACTCATGCTATATTTTGGTGTGATGACAATGTGGTTAGTTGAACTAATATCGGTTGCTAAAGTTTATCTTAGGTTATTGGTTCTAAGTGCCCGCGATGGAGATGTGCGACCCCCCCATTTCAAAAAGGACAAAAGCATGGTATTTCGACACTTCGAAGGTTTAGTTTTGGTTTGCTTCGAGTCGTAGGAAAGACTGCACTATTAAGAGGGGTTTGTGTGGATAAATGTCATGTGGGAATGCCTTTGCCGAGCCTTACTCTCTTACCCTTCCCACTCCGACCACCTAAAATGAACCTAGTGTGTGTGCTGTGGTACTTAGAAAGTTGCAACAGAAAGTTACTGGGTACCCCGTGCGCACGGGGTCTTTTGACCCCCATACGCACGGGGTACTGTGTAACTCTCTGGGTACCCCGTGCGCATGGGGTCTTTTGACCCCCGTGCGCACGGGGTGGTGCGATTGTCTCTGGATACCCCGTGCGCACGTGGCTGACTTAGCCCGTGCGCACGGGGTCCAACGGGCAGAAATCCCCACCAGCCCATGAACACTATATATATGCCCTTCTTCCACCTCCAACCCTTAACCCTAATGTCTTGTTGAGCTCCACCATTGCTACACCCCATTTTTCTCAATACTCTCAATGCCTCCACCCAAACTTGTTGAAACTTTGGGGATTGGGAGAGCAAGACCCGATCTACAACTTGACCAAACCAAATCGCGTTCCCCGCAGCATTTCTTCCCCATTGACTTGTTACTCTTGGAGCTTGGGATCCTAGGCGGTTAGAGGTTCCTCCGGAAGCTTCCTTGCTTGTGGTGTGCTCCGGAGAAGTTTGTAAAGGTGTGGTGGTCGCCTTCAAGACCAATCCCGAGTGTTTCGAGGCTCATCCGTTGGGGGTGACTCGAAGGAGAATACGGTGAGCCTTTGGTGGCATTCCGCAAGCTTTGGCTCCGGCACTGCTCCAAACGGAGATTAGCTCTTCCCCAAGGAAGAGTGAACTTCGGGTTAAAATCCGCGTCCTCGTCTCACTTGTGGTTAATCCTTTCCCGCACCTTTCTTTGTTGTTGTATGCTTGTTGGCTTGCTAAGTAGTTTGTTGCCTAGCATTTCTCTCTTGGAGCTTGCTTGTCATATAGGTTGCATTCACCTAGTTGCATATCTAGTGAACTCTTTTAACCGCTAAGCCTTAAAATTTACAAGAAAGATTAAAATTTGTAGTCTCCTATTCACCCCCCTCTAGTCGATCGTTTCGATCCTTTCAGGTTTTCACCATGGGAAGACACCAGTAGACGACTTCTCACATCAGGTAGCAGTGGGTTTTACAGGCGGAGTCATCGTGACTAATTACTTCCACGCCTGCTCCCGTTAATCAAAAAATTAAAAATCCTACCGCGCCTGCTCCCGTCAATCAAAAAATTAAAAATCCTGCCGCGCCTGCCGCACCCAAAGACTAGAGCAACGCCGCGGTGGATATTCAAATTTACCTGCCGGCAAGGAGATAAAAATGGTGAAAAACAAATGTGGCGGCGGCCTAGCTAATCGGTCGCACTAGCCCAACTAGCTAGCCACCGTGCTTCACTGACGTACTCGGCGAGAAAGGTGGTCTTTTGTGATTTGATGACTCATTTACTTTCTTCGGTGCTACGACCGAGGAGGACCCAGAAAAATGCGTGGTAGGGCATCCCACGTCTCGGCAAGGAAGATTGTATGCGTGCACCATCCGGGAGGACCCCGAAACCACGCGTTAGGGTGTGCGACGTCTCGGCACAGAGGAAAAATGTGCGTGTAAAAATATACTATATCAGACATAGTAGTACCTATGGTTCGACCTCGGGACCCAGCCAGTCAGTCAAAAACACCCCACTAGCCACACAACTTCATCATGCTAACGTGGCACTGAGGATAGGTGTGGTTAGCTCCATCTCGACCAACCATAACGTCTGTTGTTCTAGGCGATTCTTCTATTTTCCAAGATTTTTTAGTTATAGTAACACCATGGCAAGCTAGTGCCGCTCTTCGTGTGTGCCCGCGCATCTAAAGGTTAGACGATGGAGAGGAGAGAGAGATCGCAGACCTGGGACCCACCAGTAAGTGAGTCAACGGTCATGCACGTGTTGACGAGGCACTCCCTCTACTCTACTCGATATAATACTATATAAAATCAATTTATGGGACAAAGCCAACAACCGTTGTTGTTTCAGGCTATCGACTTATGCTTTGTAGTCCAGGTTGCCAGTTCGGATCTTGTCTTTCAGATTTGTTAGTTTTAGGTCCAAATTTGATCAATGACATGTAGGACCCCAGTGTGTTGGTCCAATATTTCAGTGTAGGATGGTTATTTTGAACAAACACTTTGTGCGGTTAGACAAGTAACGGCACGAGTTACACGTATTTTGCAAGTTTATGAACAAAAATGACAACGACATAGAATATCACATCCACCCCGCATCTTAGATGCTATGGTGATACGAGTTTTTACATCGTTGGAAGTGAGACCGAGTGGCTTGGGAGTAGTCTTTGTAATTATGCACAATTTCCAAACACTCCAAAGGTTTTTTTGCAAATAAAACATTCAGGCCTCGTGTGTGCCGCTGCATCTTGGATCCAACGGCTCCCCATTGCTCATATTAGGTGCTCCCCGTAGCTTAATTAGCCGCTACGGTGATACAAGCATCTAGGTCGTATGATCTGTGATCAGATGGGACATGCGTAGTACTTGTACTTTCTATGCAATTCCCAAACTCTCTCAGTCGTATATTGCAAAAAAATTCAAACCTCCTACTGTGGGTCGTTAGATCTCCGTGAACTCGTATCACCATAGAATCTATGGTGTGGGAGCACCCCATATTCTCCCATGCGAGAAAACATCAGGTGCTATCGCAGCTTGGATGCTACGGGGATACGAGCTTTGAGGTCATTTGATCTGAGATCCAATGGCATTTGAGCAGTCTTTGTGCTTGTAAGCAGTGGCCGAACTCTTTGGGGGCTTTTCTGCAAAAAACCATTCGAACCACCGAGGAGTTGTTGGGTCACAAATCCAACGGCTCCGAAGAGCTTGTATCACAAAAGCATCTAAGGTGTGGTAGCACATGATATTCTTACATACATGAGAATACGATGTCCTCCTTCATCTTAGATGCTACAGTGATACGAGCTTCGAGGTCGTTGGATATGGGATCCAAGGACATTTGAGTAGTTTTTGTACAAATTGTGTGCAATTCTCAAACTCATTAAGGTTTCCTGTAAAAATATTAAGACATCACGTGAGCTGCTATATCTCAGATCTACAAGCTCCAAGCAACTCGTATCAGCATATAGCATCTAAGGTGTGGGGGCACATGATATTATCTCGGGGAGGAGGGGGGGTGCACAACCAATCGGTGTTTGGGAGCTAGGGTGGGGACAAATATAATCTAAACAATCCAAAACAGAGCTTCAGAAATTTATCTAAGGTCGAGGGGTTAACCCCCGACAATCTACATAGCTCCGCCTAAACACAACATATCCATGTACTATAGTACTAGACTTAATATTCATGTTTCAGTTTCCTGTTCATTTTAAATATTGAATTGAGGACCATGCATGTCTTACATTTTACTCCCTTCGTTCCTAAATATTAGTCTTTTTAGAGATTTCAAATGGACTGGCACATACGGATGTATATAGACATATTTTAGAGTGTAGATTCACTCATTTTGCTCCGTATGTTGTCACTTGTTGAAATCTCTAAAAGACTAATATTTAAGAATAGAAGGAGTATTTTTGAATTCGTGTCATACATGCATGGTTTGGAAAAATAGATGCACTATACTTATTGGATTGTTGTTGTGTTCGTGTGTGTGTGTGGTCATATGCTTGATACATACAAAGTTTTCTCACCACCATATTGTTCATCTTTTAAATTTGAATTTGCAATGAAAAACTTACTAGGATACCATGAAATGTGAAATCAACGTTGAGATCACTATATCACAAACTCACTCTAATTCAAGAAGTCATCATAAATCAATTACCACGTCGAGATTACTATTTGCAAGGAAAACACGGGCATTGTAATACACATAGATTCGTTTGTCAATTTAAAAGATTCCTTTCGTATTCTCGAATGGTACCCAATGGCGTACCAGCCAGACCTTGGCTCGTGTTGATCCTAAAAAAAACCGGGCTCGTGTCCTTCTGGTGGCGTGCGTGGTACACACATTAGCCAACCCCAACCAGTCGAGCCTTCGCGTTTTGAGTCAAAATATCTGGTGGCCAGAATTCCAGCCCTAGGAAATTCCCCTCATGTCCCCGGTCCATAATGACTACCGATGAACAATGGAGGGATGATTTAGTAACTAGACAACGTTACCTACTGTGCCGAGCACGGTTCAATTCCCTCGGTCGCCGCTCCCCAAGGTCACCCGTACTATAGAATTGAGCCCGTTTGTTCGCGCCTAGTACTTGAGTTAATATATCAGGGACCCCTAAAAAAGACTTAATATATCAGGCAATGCACTGGTACGGACGGATTATCCTTTTACTCCGCATATATAACTTGTCTGAAGTCTAACTAAGCAAAATGTTTGACCAAATCCTTTCTTAAGAAATACAACAGGACAGATGTATCGCTTGAAAATTTATTGCATGATGCAGGTTATGATACTGTTTCGAATCCTGGATTTTAAATTTCAGAAAATCCAAAAGTGACCAGAAATTCATGAAACTCAGCATGGTCACGTGATATGGCACAAATACTCCTTCGTAATTTTTTCTTCAATTTGAGACAAGCTGCTTATGACAAGTTGCACAAATGAAGAGCCAAGGTATTTTGGAACAAAGACCTGTCATGTTAAGGCAAACGCTTTCACTATTGAAACCATGGGCGTTTACGTGCCACCATGAGTCCCGCTTCTCATCGGCAGGTGCCGTCCGAGCAAGCGTGGGAGTCGACAGGAGGCGTGCGAGCAGACTGCTACGCCGGCTGACAGGGAGGCGTGCGAGCGGACCGCTGCGCAGGCTCACCGGGAGGTGAGCCCTTTGACCAGGCTCTGCCGCCCACCTTCGTCCCAACTGCTCCCACTTTTAGTGTCGCCGACGTCGCAGTTTAAAATCAACCCTGCACTACCCGGTATCGCTACAATATTCTCTCTTCCTCTCCGATTCTCCTGTCGTCTACCTCTGTAACATTCCATTTTTTTTTTCAAATTTTGGAATGTTAATAATAAGATATTATTGAGTGAACTGCTATGATTTTCATGGGAGAATAAAACCTTTTGATTCTTGTTTCAAATATTTCAATCCAATTGCTTTTCTTTTGGACACATATGTACCACAAATAAAAATGAAGTGAGAATAAAATGACTTCCTCAAAATGAGGTGGAAGAATATTTTGTGCGAAGTTCTTTGAATATTTGGAGTTCCATTTGAATTGGATCATATTTGGAGTTTCAATGTCATTTAAATATTTCCAAATTATTAAATAAAATATGAGGAGATAATATGACTTCTCCAAAAGTATTATTGGAAATATTTAATATTTCTTGGTCATTTTGGGTATTCATAAAACCCCAAGTTTGTGCTCAGAAATAATTTTATCACGTTCTAAAAGTATTGTTCCTAGACTCTAAGTAGCAACTTCGTAAATGTGAACATGTTAATTCCTGTTGTAAATAAACTTTTTTTTAAACAGCAAAAAAGGGGTTAATTAGTTAATTATGTCCTAGACCAAATTGGGCCAGGCCCATGTAACTCCAACAGGCCAACATCTTCTTCCTCCCGGTGTTCACCCCAGGAGGTCGCCATGGCGTACAATGGCTGCACCCAACGCTTCCCTTCCCTTCGCCGCACCCACTAACCTCCAGAACCGGTCCCCCTCGCCTCCCACGACCCCTCCCCTCAGTAGTGCGCCTTAAGGCACCCCCTAATGGCCATTAGAGCTCGAGGAAACTGCTGCTTTTACTACAGCCATTAACACCACGACGTAGCTCGGTCTGACCCTCCCCTGACCCTTTATAAAAGCCTAGGGCGCCGTCCATAATCTCCTTGCTCGAAGCCCTCTCCTTGTGGAGCATATCCCGCTCCCCATCTCTGTAAATTCCTCTCCGGAGTTCCAAACCGTAGCCCCTGTCCGCACTCGACTTCGTCGCCGTCGGTGAGTCCCAGGACCCCCGCTTATTCCTTTCTCTTTGTCTATCTTTCACGCACCTCGCTGACCACCTTCTCCCGTCGATCCTCTGGTCATAGCGCACCCGAAATCCACCGGCGTTCTGTTTCACTCCGGCCACCATACATGTGTGCTAGACAGGGGCGGAGCTACAGGGTGGACAGGGTGGGCCACGACCCACCCTGGGATTTTGGGCTGGCCTATATAGTATAGGTTATTAGGAGATGGGCCTGGGAAAAAGAAGCCCAGTAAAGGGCCTCGCTGCTTGTCTGCTTGTCCGGAACGCAGCGACGCACATGGGTCAATCCAGTCCACGGCGACTGCCCCAACTTTGATTCGCTGCCAGCCGAGCCCGCCCGCCCGGAAACACCGCCGGATCGCCCTAACCCCGCGGCTTGCCTGCCCTCCTGCCGCTCGGCGGCTCTTGTCCGCGCAGGCGCGCACCATTGCGCAGCAGTGCACTCATCCGCCCTGTTAGCCGAACTGAAAGCCGCCCAATCCACTCCGCTGTTGAGCCCGTCACCTTCTTCCTAGAGAGGTACCCCATCCGCTGTCCACCCCAATCACCCATGGTTGCTCACTTGCTCTGAATCTCTGATTTACACGAATTTACATCACATTTGACAAGATTTTTGGTACAGATCTGAATTTGTCCGGACCCGGCAGCTCCTCTAGTCCTTTGTGCACCTTGGATATACTAGTCTCGGTGCTGGAGGCGTGCAGCAGCCCCGATTTCAATTTGTCCAGAGAGTGGCGTCAGTAGCCATAGAATTATTATTTGTACAACACTACATCGACACATAGGCAAATAACCTTGTCATTGGTTGTAAGACCATATTGATCTATTATATATGGTATTGGTAATTGCTAGAAATGTTCACATGACACATTTGTTGCCAATTATTTAGAAGGACCACCCTGGTTTCAAATCCTAGCCCCGCCACTGGTGCCAGAGGACGGGCACAAGCTTTCCACAGCCATCAACGTCTCTACCTCACCGTCCTGCACATCTTCTGCTATTGGATATTCGTCGGATCACCAGAACGACGACGCCGATGACTCCTGACCTGCGGCCGTCTTCTTCTACCTCGCCGGCAGTCTCACGCCGGTAAGCTCTCTCCTTTCTTTTATTTCCATCGTTAACTCTGGAATCACAATGCTATAACACATGAATGGGTATGCACCAATCACAACTTGACACTTGGTGGCAGCCTATTAAATCCCCTATTGCATCTTCACAATAATACCAAACTTTGGAAATTCGTATCTCCCAAACCGTATGTCCGATTTCGACAAATAAGATATCCCCGGATTCGTGGGAACCTTTAGTTTTTTCTGAAATTATAAATTTTCACTTTTGAGCAAACTAAAATTTAGTTTTGATTTAAATGGTAAATTGAATATTTTTGCCATATCTTTTAATCTATAATTCATACCCAAAAGCTTATTATATAAAAATTGGCCATTAGAACCATACCTATCTGTTAGGACCATACCTTATTTTTTTAACCATGCTTAGTTCATGTTTTAGCCTCTACACCATCCTTACTCATAATTTAACATCTTCGACCAATTAAATTTTATGCTTAGATAAATCTCTTAGATTGATCCCTACAAATCTCTGTGGTCATATGTTACTACCACACATATTTGGAGTTAGTCAATTATTAGTTTCAATTCCCTAAACTCATAACTTTCAATTCTCATAGTTTTTCAATTCTCATAGTCGACCACAAGTCTAATATTCTAAATAGTTTCTTTAGGGAAATTTGGTTATCAAAACTTGTCTCTCAATCACTCTATATATTAACACCATGATCTTCCCTTGAACCAACTTGACCCACCCTAGAATAAAATCTATGACAAATTCCCATCCAAAGAAACTTCTTATCTCAAACATAGCCACGACATGATAATTTTCGTAAGAATGTGTTTGTATTGTTAATTTGAATCTTTATTTGAATTGTTGTGTGTTGAAGTAGTTTCTTTCGTTGTTAGATATATCGTAAAGTAAAGAAGTGATGATAACAAGTAGGGAATCAACTTCAAGACTCAGGCAAGTTGCAAATTGATCATGCTTTGACCTATATTTTCATATTATGCACATCTCTTTAAATTTTAATACTATGCATATTTTATAAAAGTTTTGCAAAGTATTATTTTTAGCTAGAGCCATAAGGACTAACTACCATGCTTGGCCGCACTTGCACAAATGGGTGGGTTGAAAATCAAACAAGTTTTAAACAAATAAACTTGCCCTCTTTTGGGGCAATATTTTGTGGAAACTTTTGAAAACCAAAACTATATACTATTTTACTTCTACTCCCTGGGCGGAATGGTATTGACGGGAGCGTCTACAAGTGATTGCGCCCATCGGGGTCTTGCAGTGAATGCGCCCGACTGGGGTCTTGCACACAGGTTTTTGGTGGGGTTTGCCGTCCAGGGGAATGAGATCTTTCAAGTACAGTTTGATGTAGCTTCCAGTATAGCCACATGCTACTATGGGCTCTGGCTTAGCTTAGTACTAATGGGAAACCCTTACCTCAGGACCGCCATCGGAGAGGGGCTTTCATTGCCTAAGTTGCGGGCGGCTTGGTCAGGTATAGGGTGCTGTTACGGAAAGGCTTCGTCGAATCTCCTCCTAGTCGTACACCCAAGTGTGTAACGATAAACGGGGTTGGTTGTGTCATGTGGGGAACTTGTACGACCTCAGCAGAGGGTTTAACCTAATCGATTAGCTGTGCCCCCGGTTACGGGCAATTTTGAGCAACTGAAGACTTGGACTGAAGAAGAATCTCCCCTCTCTTTTCTAAAAAAAATCTATTTTAAGGGTTAAAGTTGAGGAATGAGCATAGTTAATGTGTTTCACTTCAACCTTATGTATGTTTTAAACTATTTTTGGAGAATGAGCACTGGTGCGTATATCCAAGTGTCTCACTCCTACCTTTAAAAACATATTATTTCAAAAGAAAGTTTATAAAAATTTAGTATAGGAGAAAATTGGCTTTATGCAAAGGAAACCTCCACCAATACTTACCCTGCATATATAATCTGTTATACTTTCCTTTGCAACTTGTGAGTAGATTCCACGTACTCATCTGCATCTGTCATGTGCAGATCTCAACAGATTAAGAGACGATAGGGTTATGGTCTACACTCAACGAGCCCAGTGGCGTTGATGGAGCCTAACTTAGCGACTACGTATAATTCCGTTGTATTATCTGCCAGCTTGAGCTGTGCCTAAGGTATGATATATATATATAGGGTGGGTCTATTATGATAACACCCCTTAAGACCTTATTCTGCACACCAAAACGCCTTATTCTGCACACCACCAAGATCGCGCCGCCGCCCCTCCCCTCCCCGCTTTCTCCCGCGGCGGCGGCCTGGGAGCGACGCCGCCCTTCCCCTCCCGGCCTTCTTCCGCGGCAGCGGCCGGCAGCGACGCCACCCCTCCCCTCCTGGCCTTCTTCTGCGGCGGCGGCCTGGGAGCGATGCCGCCCCTCCCCTCCCCGCTTTCTCCCGCGGTAGCAGCCTGGGAGCGACGCCGCCCTTCCCCTCCCGGCCTTCTTCCGCGGCAGCGGCCGGCAGCGACGCCGCCCCTCCCCTCCCAGCCTTCTTCCGCGGCGGCGGCCAGGCAGCGACGCCGCCCGTCGCCTCTCGGCCTTCTTCCGTGGCAGGCACCGAGCAACACCAGCCTATCGGCCTTCTTCCACGGCAGCAGCTCGGTAGCGCCGCCACCGAACTCCTCCGGGCCTGCAATTAGCTGTACTTCATCAGATGTGGATTGGTGCTGCCTCGACATCAAACCAATTCGAGCAAGGAGGAGTGTGCGCAAGGTTGCTTCATCCACGGTAGCTTCTTGGAATAAGTCTGCATCGACCTTCAGAGCAAATCCTCCTTCCCCATTCACCTTGAGCAACGTCCAGACCGCCCATGAACTTCTGAAGGGCAAGTGGACTGCACGGGCGAACGTGAAAGTTGTGCAGGCGGACGAGAAGGGAACTTCCTCCTGTAAACGCAAGGAATCACTGCATCACGAGGTAAGAAGTACACTTCCTCAACCATCTCAGTGTAGTTATCATAGACAAAGTAGTACAAGCAGTACAGCGCGCGATTATGCAGTACAAAACCTATGCAGTGCGGTTGCTTTAGTTTGTTGTGGGGGAAAATGCAGTACGCTTGTATAGGTTCATTACAGATAATGATGCAGTGCGGTTGCTTCAGTTCACCTTGCGGGGTGATGCAGTCACCATGCAATGCTTCGGCAGTACCATTTTGAACACATTGCAGTTCGCATGATTCAGTTCATTTAACCTGACAATGCAGCTCGGTCATTTTGTGTGCAGGAGATGACGTTCAGCAGATACAAAATGCCGCGCATAATTGACAGCACTGAGAACAACAACTTTCAGAAGAGTGGATATTCTTCTGAAAGAGATACTAGCTGGGTTACCCCTGAGATTCCTCGTGGATTCTTCACGACGACAAACAGGGTGCAGTACTCTCCACAAGAAGATTTTTCACATGACGAAGATGTAGTTGAAGATGACGATGATGTCACATTCATCTGGGAAGGCACTCACCAACGCGATGATGAAGACGATGACGACGAAGATGAGCCGATAACAGTTCTCAACCCAGAGTATAAGCACGAGTTCACTATGTTGGACAGCATGTCCGAATAGACAATGATGACGCAGTTGAACACGATGTTGCAGCAGATGATGATTATGTCTATGATGATGTGCCACTGCTCCAAAATTTTCAAACCAATCCATCGAGACATCATCACAACACTGGATTACCACCACGTCCACCTGCCGCACCCCAAAACAGAGCTCAGCGTCCACCTGCTGCACCGAAAAACAGAGCTCCAACTAGACCTGCTGCATCAACTTCGACGCTGCGGCCACCAACGGTGCTTGGTCAAAAGTAAATAGCAGGTACAAATCCTCCATCATTTGAGTGGGTTTTCAAAACCTTTTTGAGGTGTATGAACAACAAGCCGCCAATCTGCATGCTCACAGGTACAAAAAATAAAAAACACCTGCATACTTACGTTTTGTTTTGTTTTGTGCACTTATATTTTTTCCATCTATCTTGCAAACACACAAACAACTTAATAAAAAAACACTGTTTGTCTCTTCTCAGACCAGTGTTCTTCGATGAAGGCAGCATTAAAAACTATCCTCCCACAAACTCTGCATAAGCTGTGTCGGTGGCATATCATGAAGAAGTACAAGGACCACCTCGCCTTGCTGTATAAGGCGCACGAGAAGCTCAAGGACGAACTCAATGCAGTGCTGAACCACCCACTAATGCCGTCAGAATTTGAACGAGCATGGAAGAACCTCATTCAGAGGTACAACTTGCAAGACGACGAAGTGATGAATTCACTGTGGGATGACAGGCACGAGTGGATCTCAGCTTACTACAAGGAAATTTTCTGTGCTCGGATGACTTCCACACAGAGAAGCGAGAGCATGAATCGCATACTGAAGAAAATTTTTGTTAGGGAGAAGCATGATCTCCATCTGTTTGCTCAGCAGGTGGACAAGTGCATTCAGACCAGGAAGGCCGTCGAGCACGCAGAGACAGTAGCAAATGAGGTAAACAAAATGTCAATCAAAAACTGCTTAAAAAATATGACTACAAAAAAACAATTTTTTCATTTCTCTGGATCGTAACAGTGCATTTGTGATCATGCAGTCAGAGGTAAAAACAACAACAAAGTTTGGCTTCGAAGTTCAGCTATCAAAAGTGTATACAAGGGCATTGTTTGCAGATTTCAAAGAAACACTCTACCGTAGCACTGCATTCAGAGCAGAACGGTGCCCTGAGAACCCGACAAAGTATCTCGTACACCACTACAACAGATCGGATGCATTTGACTGGGCAAGGCATAATTTCCAAGTGGTCGCCGATGAAGAGAAAGGTGTCTACGAATGTGAGTGCAAACTCTGGACACACACAGGTGAGACTCCTAGGAAAAAAAAATTCTAGATTCTCATAGTCATGCACGAAAGCTAACTTACTGAACTTTAAAAGTACATATGCATGTGTAATTCACAAAACTAAATGAAGTTCACTTTAAAAAATGAACAAATAATGAAAAAAATATATGTTTACTAATTTCATGCAGTTCACTTACAGAACAAAAAAAATTATGTGTTTGTCTGCAGGCCTCTTCTGCGTCCATGCCTTATGCATGCTTTCTCATTTGAGAGTACTCAACATTCCTGAGGTGTACATCATGAAAAGATACACCCGTAACGCAAGATTAGATGCAACGTTTGACAGAAGAGACTACGAACAAACAACACCAGATGGAACCTCGCTTTTTTGCCATAGAAAATTGCTGACAGAAACAACAATGGACCTTGCAAACAGAGCGACAAGGTCCGACGCTGGGTGCCATAGAGCGTTGTCTGGTATGAGGGCACTGATAGAGGAAGTTGACGTCCTCAACGAAGAAGAAGAAGAAGCAGCAAAACTAAAGCAAGTAGAGAAATCCTAGCATGACAATAATGCCGAGCAAGTAGAAAATACTGAACACATCGGAACTGGTGCTATCAAAAAAGAATCAATTCTTCCACCTCCTGTTTCAAACACAAGAGGAAGGAAGAAAGGGGGAGATGCAACCCAGAAAAAGTTGGCATGCAAGGAGAAAAATGATGACAAAAACAGTAAGCCACAGCCTGAGCTGGACAGTGATGGTCACCCACTGGGAATAAGAAGGTGCAAGACATGTAATGAAATCATCGGCCACAATTCCAGGACGTGTACAAAAAGAAATGAACAAGAAAAACGAGGACATGGAGATGCACAACAAAACAGAAATTCCACTCACAACACTAAAAAATAATTCAATACAGTCCTTGTGTTGTTCTTTGTTTCATGTATGCAAGATTTTGATAATGTCCGTTGCTTGTGATCAATTGCTTTCGCAGAAATTAGTTTGCATTAGAACAAGTATCTACACAACTTTGAAAAATTTAATGAGTGACACCAAAACATACTATGCACATACAAAACATAACAGTCCACAAAAAATAGTAATTATATAAAAATAAAAATTAATATTGATATATCCGTATACCTTTCTAAACAAACGTGAATACAGTTCACAGAACGAACATAAGGCGGTTCAACAAGTGTATGCGTGAAGTGCAGTACATGCATAAATGAAGAACGACAAGGGCCCCAACACACACACTTGCTACACGAAGTGTAGTACTCAACATTGGTGTAAGCAGTACAAATGACAAGGGCCCCAATACATAAATGAAGAACGACAAGGGCCCCATCAAAGGGGACGCGGGCAAAAACCCACCCGGACCCCACACACCCTAAGATAGACAGGGGGGCGACGGGGTATGACGGACTCGCCTACGCATGCGGCACCGCGGCAAGCCGCGTCGCCGCCTGCTCCGGCTCGTTCCAGGCTCGGCCTCGCAGGGGGATGTGGAGGGGTTGTCACGACCCCCCCTCCCCACCCCCTGCTTGGCCTCGTGCTAATGCACGCAGTGCGCTTGGTTGACAGGCGCAGTGCGGACATTATGTTTTTCCCATCAAAGGGGACGCGCGCAAAAAACGCACCCAGACCCCACACACCCTAAGATAGACAGGGGGGCGACGGGGTATGACGGACTCGCCTACGCATGTGTCGCCGCGGCAAGCCGCGTCGCCGCCTGCTCCGGCTCGTTCCAGGCTCGGCCTCGCAGGGGGATGTGGAGGGGGGTCACAACCCCCTCCCCACCCCCTGCTCGGCCTCGCGCTAACGCATGCAGTGCGCTTGGTTGACAGGCGCAGTGCGGACATTCTGTTTTTCCCATCAAAGAGGACGCGCGCAAAAACCCACCTGGACCCCACACACCCTAAGATAGGCAGGGGGTGACGGGGTATGACGGACTCGCCTACGCATGCGGCGCCGCGGCAAGCCGTGTCGCCGCCTGCTCCGGCTCGTTCCAGGCTCGGCCTCGCAGGGGGATGTGGAGGGGGGGGTCACGACCCCCCCTCCCCACCCCTGCTCGGCCTCGCGCTAACGCACGCAATGCGTACAAGAACAATACAAAAAATATATAGACAACTAAAAAATTTGGCCCCCCCAACCCCCCCATGTACCTTAACGTACAAACAAATAAAAAAACCAACTACAAAACGCAACTATAGGCTAAAAGTAGTGCGTTTTTTGTTTTGGCAAAAAAGCAGTTCGGTGTCATAAAGCAATGCAGCTTCGGCATGCACACACGTGCAGCACTTTGCTTGAATGCCAAAAAAATGCAGTTCTCTTATATTGGACAAAGAAGTTCGGCATCAAATGCGATATAGTTTATCGAACACATATCATACATATAAAGCGTGACAAAAATGCCAGTTCGCATAGACCGTGGTCGTCAACAAAAAATAAAATTACACACTTATATATATTGTATCAGTTATTGATATAAAATACACATACATATACAAAATCATCCACATGCACTGCTGCATAAACGAACAAGAAGAAACACAACGACAAAAAAAGTCTTTTTCATACATTGTCTACCTTAGTCAGCACACACAAACACAACATCAAAACTTAGCTATTGTCCACGCACAGCCTTTTGCACCCAGTAGAAAAACAGCGCCCCAAATGACTGTTACTGCGTCTGCGACTGCGTCTGCGATTGCGACAGGGAAGTGAGCCCGAGGTCCGCAATCAGTTCACGTAACTCAAGCGGCATGTCTTCATAACACAACATGTTCAAAGGATTGAACAGCAGCTGGAACATGTACTCCGTCTTCCAATCTTCAGCAGCAGGCTGAAAAAATGAAAACAAATGCAAACAAGTGATTAAAAAAAAGGTTGTCATAAAGAACAAAAAAGTAAAAAGAAAACAGAGAAGCTGTTACGTCGGATTTCAAAATTTTCTCAACTAGAAGTTGGCCGTCATACAACTGCGTCATCCTCAGAACATAGATTCCGCACTCATTTGCTCCTTGTGCTGGCACGACCGGGTAAGATGGCTTCTCTGCCAATTTAACCCAGTCAGGAAGGTTCCTCGATTTATACATTTTTTCACCATAAATCGCCTTCAGCAGCTGAGTCATCCTCCTCATCTGGCAAAAAAAAGAAGCACAAGGTAAGAATAACACACATCACGGATCAAAAAGTTGATATTCAAACGAACCCCAAAAAAAAGTTGTTCTCAAACATCTAAAACAATCCCTCTTTTAAGTGCACGTGTCAGAAAAATGCAGTTCTGTCGCGCATATGTTGAAGTTCACTACATAAACAATTGCAGTTTATAAAAAAATACAGTGGGAGAAACACAAAGAAAGCTTTACGCTTGGCAAAGAAAAAATAACATACCACTTCAGTGCAATCTGCGTGGTAGTCAGTCCTGCGCCACCTTGTCGTGACATCAGGATGGCCAGTGTACTTCCTACTGTCATGGATATCAAGGGTCTGGCGATGCTGGTTCATCGTGTATAAGGAATAATGAACATCCTTGAATCGCGGCATCATAATCTGTTCGCATAAAAAAATGAAATCAAAAGTTCTTTCGACACGTACCACCAGGACCACTGTTCCAAAAATAACTATAAAAAGAAATGCAACAAACCAGGAAAAATAAATGACAAAAAACAATGAATTTACCAGTTTTGCATCCAACAGGTTTGCGCCGTCGTTCACAAAAAAATTGAACTGCTTAACTGCATCTTCTAAAACAAACGAGCTATGCACAACTGGCAACACAGGATTTCCGTCATTGTCTCTCGTCACAGAGGTTTCCATTTGAAGAACGTACTGCACACAAAAAAGAACAAAAAAAGGACATGAAAAAAAGAATAAACAATGCAAGCAGGCATGGACATGAAAAAGCCCAGTGCAGTAGGAAAGAATGACAGCAAACGTTTACCGTGATAAATAAAGGTGAAAGTAGCAAACGTTCACCGGATTGATAAGCTAAACCCAATTCAGGGTCTTGCTTCCAGTACTTGATGACAAAATCCATGATATACGAATCCATTAAAGCTCCTTTGCCAAATGTATCATAGATATAGTCGATATTGTAAGTATCGACATCACCAAAAGGACCATGCACCATAAAGAACGCATTCCTGCAGTAAACATACACAGATGGGATCAACAAAATTAGAATTAAAATCAAAACACACAAAAAGCATGAAAGGGCACACGCATCACATAAAAAACTTACTCGCGGTATTTGGTTACAAAATCTTTGCTGAGAACAAGATCCTTTATTTTAATCGCCTCATCCATATATCTGAACCTCGGAGGCTTCAATTTCTCTATAGAGCATCTCAACTTAAAAGCCCTCTCACCTGCCCTCTTGTTCGAAAATACTTCAACCTCATCCAAATGAGGACGATTAATTGCTGCACTCCTAGTCCTAGTTGCACGTGCACACGGTGTAACAAAATCATCATCATCAACATCATATACATCATGTGGAGAGCTAGGTCAAGAGACACTTCCACCATCAGGTCCAGATGCCACATTTGTGTTCAAACCAGAATTATCTAGAGAGATTTCAATGACACAATCCTCCATAACCACATCAGAACCCTGGGACTCAAACAGTGACGTACAGCCTTCATGAAGCCCCCAATCAAAACCTAAAAACGTGCAGAAAAAACATGGAAGCACTCAGTACAAAACACAAAAACCAAAAAACATGTATAGAGAAAAAATAGAATGCAGCCCACTGTTGTATACAACAATGCAGCCCGCACTTGTATATAGCAATACATCCCACATATAAATAACAATGCAGCCCACTTCTCTATAGCAATGCAGCCCGCACTTGTATACAGCAATGCAACCCACATGTAAAAGAACAATGCAGCCCACTTCTCTACAGCAATGCAGCCCGCACTTGTATACAGCAATGCAGCCCACATATAAATAACAATGCAGCCCACTTCTCTACAGCAATGCAGCCCGCACTTGTATACAGCAATGCAGCCCACATATAAAAAAACAATGCAGCCCACTTCTCTACAGCAATGCAGCCCGCACTTGTATACAGCAATGCAGCCCACATATAAATAACAATGCAGCCACTTGCCCATAAAAGAAGCGGAACCAAGCAGTAGTCAAAAATAAAATAAAGCGAGTATAAAGAAGTTCAATAAAACAACCTTTATCTGCAAAAATTAGAAGTGATGTTAAATCAAGGCAACACTTCCTCGATGTTAGCCAGCTATAGAGCATGGCCTTTCTGATGTAGCCAATGTGCTCCACCCCAAACTCAGCAACTCAAACACCATCCCATGTCTGCAAGAATTGAAACATATAGAATCCACAATCATGCCTGCAATAAAAAGAATAAAAAACATCAGTTTCACAAAAATTAAGTGAAAAAAAACTTGAACGGTATGACACAGAAGGGCTGTAAAGAATGCACCCATTTGGCTGCAATGGGACAATGACATGTTTCAACACAAATCCATCAAGTGTGGGAGGATTTAGCGGCTCATCAGAACTCAAGCTACCTTCTTTCCATGCACGCTTGATATTTTTAACCATCCTCCTAAAAACCCTGACCGCATCAGGGCTGCCAGGTTTGTTGAGCGAGTCAAGAAATTCAAACCACCTTTCTTTCACATTTAACGCAACTACACAATAATGACCAACACCATCCCTAGTATCTGGCGGATCAAAAGTTGCAAAAAGGACCTATTGGAAGCATAAATAAATAAATAAAATTATTATAACAAGAAAAAACAGAACGCTATAAAAACAAAACAGGCAAAATACACATAAAAACGTCTCTCACCATATCCTTTTTATCAACACGCTCCTCGGCTTTTGAAGAGAACATCATTTTAACACTCCTGCCTACAGTACCACCATTCCAAATATTTGTCTGCAAATCAAAACCAAAAATCAAATAAGCAAAACAAGTCGTCGCACGAAATCAGAAAAGAAAATGAAAAAAATAAAAAAAATTCTGCATTCTTACACAAATATGGTACGGGACAACCATTGTCGGAGATCTCTTAAACTTATCTACCAGCAAAGAAACCCCAAGATCTACAAGCCTTGTAGTGAGCATCCCTTTATCCCAAAAGGATTGACCAACTTCGCCAATGCTAATATCACCCATCTCAGTTTTAAAAGCAATCATGTCCCTGAATTTTTCATGAAAAACTCAAACATAAGATACTAAAAAAATAACAACAAATAAAAACGGGTAAATACAAAAATTAGATAATACATATGAACAAAACAATTTCTAAAAAACCATACTTCTTCTTCTTGTCCTTCCGAGCCCTTGTAACAGCAGCGTACAACTCATTGTATCTTTTCAGAAGAGCTGGATCAATGCTCGACGGTGTCACAACAGGGAGTTCATCATCTGTAATAAAAAAGATGAAGTTCACTTATACAAACAATGAATTTTAAATATTAAGATAAGGGAATTCTGCTAGCTATTTTGAAAATTATAGACAAAAGATCAAAGTTTCACTTATCATTAAACATCTAATACAGATACCATAGTAATTAAACAACATGAATGAGAAAAACATCAAACTGCACTGTTAAAAAAAATCTCTTGCCTTCAGTGTTAGAGTCTTCAGGCTGCTGTTCTTCAGAACTGAGCAAAATATTTTCTTGCATAGGTTGCGACGAATCCACCACAACCTCACTGGACTTTCCTTCTGCAGCAACATCAACATTCTCTCGATTTACAGCAGCTTCCTTAGATACTTCAACAGTCTGGTCAACAGCAGCTTCCTTAGATACTTCAACTACATGAGGCTCCACTATAGATACTTCCGGAACATCATTGGACACCAGAGAGACAGGGGAAGCAACAACACTAGCAGCAGGGGCAACATTCTCCGGTGGCTTTTCAATGCCAACATCAGAATCTTCATGCCGACTGGTGGGAACAGCATCATGGGATCCTTGAGCTACAGAAGGATCTGCACACTCAACGGCAACCGATACAGAAGCATCAACACTGACACGGCCATCAACAGCACAACTGCCCTGATTCAGATCAACGTGGACTTTCACGTTTTGTTCTCCAACCTGTGGAAAGTTTAAAAAACACCTAGTAACACAAAAATAAGCATGGGGATAACCAACACAACAACACACATCACACTTATGTCAAAAGACTGCTGGCAACATACACATAACAACTACAGTCCAGATATGCAAAACAACACCGACACACGTGTGTCAAACACAACTACAACTGCAACCCACATATACATAAAAAACTGTAGTTCGCTTTGACAAACGCTGCAGTTCAGTTATGTTAAATACTGAAGCTCATGTACGTAAATAAGTATGGATCACGCATGCCAAAAAGAACTGCAGTTCACTTTTGTCAAACAGTGAAGATCACACATGTAAAACTATTGCAGCTAACATATGCAAATGAAAATGCATATGGATGAACATAACAGCGTACATCAAGTTTATAACAGACAACAAAAAATTAGATTACAACCCACTAACAGAACAAGTAATACAACTATACCTTATCAGCTACAACATCCAGAGGGGACGCTGCATCACCCAAGACCTCATCCTTCCTAGAGCAATCGTAAGTCTCTTTGTGCACATCACGAGCAGCGACACCAGTCTACGGGCATAGAACAAACCAAAAACAAGAAATAAGATGGTACCGACCGAAAAAGAAAAAACTCCAACTATGCACAAGCAGTACACACTTCACAACAGAGAAGTACACAAAAAAATATGGGAACCAAACAAATGTAAGTTCAAATAAAAAAGGAAGCATGGCAGAACAGACATGGCAGGAGTATTTATACCTGACGAACTCCATCGTCTCTAGTTCCATCGACACCAGAAGATTCCACTCCAGCCTATAACAAAAAAAACAAAAATAGTGAGGAGCAGTCAACATAATACACAAAAAAGGTCCAAAGCCAAAAAAAACCTAGAACATACATTATCAGCGCCAACGCCAGCGTCCTGACGGATCATTTCATCCACAATATGCCCAACATCCTTCTCATACCGATCGCATTTTTCTTCTTGTGAATGTCTTAATTGAGCATACGAAGAACGGACATTTGTCACTGCAATCTTCAGGCTTTCAATCACACCACAATCAAAATTGTGAGCAGCAACAATATCTTCATCTCGTGGGCCATGGCCAACAGGGAAAAAACCAGCAACTGTCCTCAACCTGTCACCAGAGGTTGGCAAATCTTCAGTCAGCTTCAAAACCTTCAGAAGAAGCTCATCAATCTCCTCATGCTTTTTGCTGCCAACAAATGTCTGTTTATAAGAGCTTGTATTATCAAACATCTGTTGAGGCATGAAACCACGAGTATGCGGCACCTCATCATCACAGGCAGGAAGCTGACTACAGATAGGCTCATAAAACCTATCATGAATGCTAGGCCCCGCATCAGAGCTGCCGTGTACAACTGCAACAAGACGGTTGTACACAATATCACCTGACGCCTTCCACTACAAAAAAAGACAACACGCAAAGAGAAGTACACATGTGAGTACTAGAAGAGTTCACACTTATAATGACTGCACATTTTTTTTAAAAAAATCTGATATTAAAAAATCAGCTGCACTAACCGGCAGCTTCCCAAATTTGTAACTTTCCAAGTAAATCTTTCCCTTCACAAGCACATCCTCATTGTACAACTTCATCAGGTCCTTGGTCATCAGGTATGACGCGCGTGGCGTCAACGTGTGCATGACTGAAAATTTGCGAAGCTTCAAGCAGTCAAGATACATAATCAGGGGGACAATGGCACAACCCTCTGCACAATTCTGCTTGCTGCCTTCTGATTGGCACCTAACCACAGCTGCCTGCAACTCATCAACAACAAGCTGACAAAAGTCCATCTGAGCCATAGCCGCATAATCCATGTTCTCTACCATCGCAGCAACTCTACCCAAACGAACTGCAGGCCCCGGGCACATCAAATTCTGGTAAAGTATCAGGAAGAACACGTTCACAGCAAGGTCAACACTCACATAATCATCTTCCTCCACCAACACCTTCAACTTCTCAAGCAAGTCCTTGACACCTATACTTTTTGAATGGTCAAAGCCAAGCTCATCCTTGAGGGCAGTCAATGATTCATCATGACCACTGGAAGCAGGCATGGGTGCAGTGTGACGTCCCATAGGTAAATCAAAAATGTGATGAACTGCATTACAATTGATTCGAAGAACCCTGCCATTCCCAAAGTCCATTAACATAGTGGCAGGGTCAATCACTCCCATCAAATAGCACATAAGAATGCGCGACACATTTTTCTTTACTGTCAGATCAAAGACAACACCAAATCCAGCATCCCTAACACGGCTGCAATGCGCCTCTTTCAACAAAGAAGCAGCCTTGCAAACAGTGGGAAGCGACAAACGCACGGTCTTGTTAAATCGAGAATCATCTCCCTCACCATCATCTTCAGTTGCATTGCTCTTACTAGACTTCTTCCTCTGTGTAAAGGGAAATGCAGTCCACATTAGAAGATTAGGCATAAAAAAAGAGACATAGAAAATACAGAAAGAATAACAAATGAAGGAAACAAATGCAGTGCACTTCAACAAACCTTTGGAGCAGCATCCACCTCCTCGCCAGAATCACCACCAACATCTTCATCGACATCATCATGGGCACGCTTGGGTACACTCTTAGATGAACCACAGTCTTTGCGTCTAGAAGGATGAACACCCTTCACATAATCAGCAAGCACAAAGTCGTCGTCATCAGAATTGGGACCTTCAGTGACATGTAGTAGTTTGCATTGAGGATCATCACTTCCACCAACTTCAGCGGTTCTCTTGCCAAGATTCTTCTTCATTCCAGCAACACGTGGACTCCGTCGAGGTGTACCACCTTCCTCAGCAACAGTACTCAACCTCTTCTTCACCTTGCCAAATTTACCACCCTTGGCACCATCTGCAGTTCTCCTTTGCTTCTCCTTTTCAGCAAACTCTTTTTGACTCAATTTCAAACCTCAACTTCTTCTTGATTTGCTTCAACTCATATTGACGAAGCTGTTCCGGGACCATCCAATCCTGTGTAACTTCCTCTGTACCATCAACAGACTACGACTGTGTTTCAGACAAGACCAGACGTCTCTAATCAAAGCTCACACCAACATTACCCTCTGCAAAATAATGGTCAATCAATTGAGTAACCTCCTCAAACCCAGGCGCCCCAGCATGGAAAACAGACACTGTGTCAAAATAAAGTTTGTCTATGCTCGTTAAAAGTTGCACAAAAAGAACAAATGCAGTACAGTTAGACATATAAATGTAGTGCTCAACCATAAACTCAAAATAAAAAATAATGCATTGTACAAAAAACTTGAATAAAACAACAATGCAGTTCACAAGTACATACACTGGAGTTCACATACAAAAATAAAATGCAGTGCTGCATATACTAAATTCACGGATATTCGCAACAGAAATGTCGAACTAGATAAAACAAAGCATACACAAAAATAAACAAATTAATCACATACCAGAAGAAGGGGCCACACTTATAGGAGAAGATTCAATCGGCGGATTCACTTGATGTCCTCCCTCAACACCTTGATCCTTACCACCAGGACAAGGAGAGACAATTGGTGTATCATTATGAGCACTGCAATCATCTGCTAGATTCAAAAAAACAAGAAAAAAGAAATTACAAAAACATCACATGACAAAATAATGCAAACGAACGCTGACAACTAACAGAGCATAACCCAATATGCAGGATGAATTAGGAAACTAGATAAACACCAAACAAAATAAACAAAGCCTAACGAATAAGCACTCCACATACCCTGAACTCCTTCTCCCGGCCTGCTCGGCGAAGACATAGCATTTCCCTGCAACACAAAGGACGAAGTGACAGACATAAGCAACAAAATCGGCGAAAATCTCACGAAACCCTAGATCCGCATTGCTACACACAACTATCGACTTCAAAACGAGATAAAATTGACTGCCTATGAAAAATTACACAAGTAAAAAGAGCTACATCAACTACAAGAATCACAAAAACAAGGCGAGGGAACAATCAACACCAAGCCAAGCGGAACGTACCAAAGAAAAGTGTGCGGCGCCGGTGGCGGGAAGGGGGAAGGGGGGCAGCGACGGGAACAGACAGGAAAGGGCTACGGGAGCGTAGCGGCAAGGGCTCACGAAGCGGACAACGACGCCGAATGCAGGAATAAGGACCTCTTGAGGGCGGCGGTTTTCCGGGCGACGGCGGTTGCTGCGTGCGACGACGGTTTTGCCCGAGGGAGAGATGCCTCAGGAGAAACTGCAAGAGAGGAGAGGGGATTGTTCTCGGTCTCTTTCTCTGACAGCGGAGCGGTGGAATAGCCTGGAAACGATACGTAGGAGGCCCGCGTGTTGCAAAAAGGGTCACAAATAACGGGCCGGCCCAAAAATAGCCCGGACAAAATAAGCCAGTCAACATCAAAACGCACATATTACTAAAAAACAACAAAAAAACATGATGCAGTTCTCTGTGAAGAATCATGAAGTTCAAACGGTAAAACAACAAATAAAATACATACAGTTCGTAAAAAAAGTTAAAATCAAAAACAAAACGCATGTTAAGAAAACACATCCGAAAAAAAGTCTACCTTCAATTAAGTGCCACACAAAAAAATGTGCCCCCCTCCGCTCTCCCCTTAAACCTCCCGTACAGTGAAGTAAGCACAGGCAAAAAAACAAATGCAGTACGCACTGCTGGAAAAATGTAGTGCATTTCTATACGAGATGTAGTACGCCATTATGCATTTCTTTTTTGGGATGAAGAAAAATGCGAACGTGGAAAAAGTAAACACAGTGCGCAAGTACACGAACGTGCAGTACAGTATCATAAACAATGCAGTACAGTCATAATTTGCTAAGCAGTGCAGTCCCGTACATTCGAAAAAAAAGATTACAAAAAAGTAAAAACACATGAACAAAAATGAGAACTGTAAATGCAGTAAGGAATGAAGTTCACATCTAGTACATAACCATGATCAATGCAGTGCACCGATGATTTACCAAAAAGCAGTGCACTCCACGACATTAAAAAGCATACAAAGAATAAAAACTGATCACCCAAATGATACCAGCCCCAGCCACACAAAATTTGACAACGTACATGCGTCTCTGAACTACCCGAACACAGGCCCAACAAAACCGACTAAGAAAAAACAATAAGTTCAAAAAAGTGGGGGGGGCCCACCCCTCCCTCCCATTTCCCTACCTGTCCCGTGCAAGGGACTACAATAAGTACCGGCAAAAACAAGATGCAGTACGGTGCGGTAGAAGTATGCAGTGCATTCCGTTGCGCAATGCAGACCGCCGAAGCATATAGCAAAGACACACAAAAAACGATGAAGTACACACATGTATACAATGTTGCAGTTCTGATTTGTACGCAACGCAGTGCGTAAGTGTAATCAATGCAGTTATGTTGTCACGCAGTATACATCTATAAAACATGACAAAATGCCCGTTCGCATAGAAAAAGGTGGTGGTTAAAAAAATGTCCTGATCAAAAATAAAACAAACCCACCTTAAAAAAACCCCACGTTCGCATACATCCACCCGATCGGAGCAGTTCCATCGCCACAAGCCCACGATCACAGATGCAAAAACCAACCCACGATCCGCACAACCGCATCATCAGCGCGATCGTGCAGTTCATCCGACGAGGCCATCCCACCCCGCGCCCTCCCCTTAAATTCAGACCCCTGCCAAAGGCCTTCTCATCCACAAACAACACAAGTATCCATTGCGCTCCCACCAAAAGCACCAAGCCCTGCCACCGGCGATGACGTTCACCGACGAGTACAAGGGCGACAATGCCGTGGAGGCGCACGGCAACACCAAGTTGCACGTCATCCACACCAACGACAGGAAGCAGATGGCGATCACCCTCACGCAGTACGAGCGCCACCTCAGCCTCCAGTGCCACAAGATCATCGGCATTGATCTCGAGTACGACAACGACCCTGAAGCGATGCAGAAACCCGCCCTCTGCCAGCTCTCCATCGGCAAGAATCACCCGGTGCTGCTCTTCCAAATGAGCGACAGTGAAAGGTGCACCGTCTTCGACAACTTCCTCGCCGACCCCAGGTACACCTTTGCAGGCTTCTCCATCGATGGCGACAAAACCAGGCTGGAGCGCGTCAAACTGGAGGTCGCCAACTTCGTCGACATCCAGAAGGAGTGGAGGGTGCTCGAGGCAACCAAGCCGTTGGACTCCCTCGGAGACGTCTCCGGCATGCTCATCGACGACTACTACAACAACACGAAGAAGAAGATCACCAACGACGAGCACCAGCGCTGGGCCATCCTGCCTCTGTCCAGGAGGCACATCGAGTACGCGGCAAAGGACGCCTACGCAGCGTACGAGATATGGAACCGCATCACCCTCACCCAGGACGGCCTTCGTCGTGCAAAGCTGGAGAAGGAGGAGCCCCCCAAGAAGCGCGCCAGGAGCAGCTGGGGATGGGGAGAGCCTGACTGGTGAAGAAGAAGATGGTGCCGGCCAGGAGCCAACAATGCCAGCGTTCTTTTAGAATTATCATCAAATTTGCTTTCTGTTGTTTGCTTATGTATCGTTAGTTTGCTTGTGTGCTGAACCTAGTTTGCTTGCCATGCACAATCGCTTTGTAATGATGAACTCTGATTATGTTAGTTTGCTTTATGTTCAACTTAGCTTGCTGGTGATGAAATTGTCGTACAGAATATCTGTGATAATTTGTTTTCTGTTGTCTGCTAATGTATCATTAGATTCGAGCAGTGCAGAAAATGAAAAAAGAGTTGCAGTGTGCAAACATGACGCATGCAGTGCAAGTTGTGTACGAATGCAGTACAGAATCTGTCCAATGAAGTCTTAACATACCCAACAAAGCGGTGCACGAACCTAAATTTGAAAAAAGAATACATAAGAGCAAAACCAGAAAATGAAAAACGCAAACACGTAAATAATCAATGAAGTACAGAAATATATGAATGTGCAGTACAGAACCATAATCAACGCATTACGCATATGATTTACTAAGCAGTGCACTCCCATACATTGGGAAAAAAGATTACATAATAGCAAAAAGACGGAAACAAAAAAATGGCAACTGTACATGTAGTACGTAATGCGTACACATGCAGTACAGAACCCTGATCAATGCAGTGCAAGCTCCCGACATTGAAAAAAACACCTAAGAAAGAAAAATAAAAAGAAAAAAAATGACCACCCAGGTGGCACTGGCCCCAGCCAGCCTCGTAATAGGTCTGCACCCACAGAAGGCAAGTCGTTCTGAGTCACAGTGCATGGGGCCGGCCACACATGGGCCCACAGGTCAGAGAGCATACAGCTGCGGGTGCCGTGTTTAAGTGCCCAAATAAGTAACAAGAGGAATTCGACACAGATGCCTCGCCACCGCTTATAAACATGTCGGCCGCGCCTTCCGCGAGCGAGGTGGGACTAAACATTAGACCGCACACAGCGCACCGGGAACCAGCCGTGTGCTCATAGGCCGACCTGGGCCCAATTACGTCTTCACTACCAGAACACAGGGCCAACAAAAAAAAGAGAGGCCACTGAAAATAAAAAAAATGCTACATACCATACACAAACACAGGCCCAACCACGCGTTCGTAGTTCGCCTGATATGACAATGCAGTTCGCTATTTTCAAGTAAGCAGTCCTGTTGCTTCTTAAATGCATTCGTGTTCACTGAATCACACCCAATCCACCACCTAACGCCAACCACACCATTTATTACTTCCATTGCTCGATTGGTTGCATAAAAACTTATCCATTTGTGCTACAGACTAACACAACTCCTCCCCCCGTTCCTCGTTTTCCTCAAAACGTAGATCTAGGGTTCATCCCATCCACAGCTCTTCTCTGGAATTCCACTGAACCCGCCATGGACTGTAAGTGCGGGTGCTTGGCAAGGATGGCTCCGGTAGCGGACACATGCGTCTACGCAGAAGGCCTACAGCTCACCAACACCGAGTGGCGCAGCATGCTCGGCTGCCTGATGATACCCAACAGGGGGTTTCGTGCGCCATTTTTTCATCGCCTCACAACCGCAGATCTATAGGAAAGTTGGGTATGTTTTTCCACTCACAATTTTTGCACATAATCTAGACTGCAAATACACATCTGAATATATAGTTCAATCAATTTGTTCAGTAATATCAACAAAAATACAAAACAGAATTTGTATTCTTGTTCAGATCTGTTAGCTATTAAGACTAGATGCTTCCACCTATCTTTCTTCAGTACCACACCATGTATCGATATATGTACAAAAAAGGGGTCAGTAGATAAGTTGCAGTTATCTTAACATGCTGGAGAAGTACACTGTTACTGACATTGCAGTGCACACATGTTGCAGTATAATATATATCCCAGTAAAACTAGGAGTAAATTGCGTATATAAGTTTGTTCATACATTGCAACTACTTTACAAAATACAATCATATGTATGTAACTATTTAAGTAAACATAAACAAATCATACTAAGTATAAAACAAAAACATTTGCTGTTTACTTACAAATTCTTTTTCCACCCATTACAATATGCAGAAACTGCCATCCACAATAAAATTTCATGCTCCGAGTTCAGGGAAGCTTACTTTGGAGACAGAACACAAGAATGGCTATGGAGACATGGAAGCTGACTACCACATCGACTCTGAAGACTGCATCAACATAACTACTGGTTGGAAAGATTTTGTCTCCCAAAATGGCTTTGAGGCCGGAGAAGTGGCCATGGTCTTTTTCTACAAAGAAGAAGACTCCATCAAGTTTACAATATTTGCACTCCACGCTGTCTAATATGAAGCAACCAATATTTCTAATGCTTTGCTTATGCTATATGCTTTTAAAATTATGTCCAACAGACAATTTGAACGATGCCTATTTAAAGTATGCAACCTCAACTACGTCATTTTATCATCCTTTTCAGACAAAGTTGCTGTTGGCAGTAATGCAGTTCTCTCGAACACATAGTGTGGTACTAATAATAACAAAAAGCAGCCATCTGAAACAGTAACAAGGAAATGCAAATGGTAGAAACTTTGCACTTAACATACGATGTTCAAAAACAATTATCATAGTATGCAGTTCAAAAAAAATCTTATAATAACTATTCAGCTAACACAAGCGTATCATGGACCATCCATTCTAATAGCAGAATAGAAAATTAACAACACTGCTAATGCAGTACAGAAATGCATATTATGCAGTCATCTAGAACACAGAATGTAGTTTAAGAAAAGGAGAAATCTCATAAACAGCCATAGCCACTGTAATACAGCTACAACGAAGTACGCTACCAAAGAAAATGCAGTGCACTACAACGTATGCCGCGACTACAACAAATAAAATTAAAGCACTGAAACTACAGACAATGTGATAGACTGATAGAGGTGTCAATTTCACTCGCACTTCCATAACTCGCCTAAAAATTGTACATCCACTAAACTATCGAAAAATACACCCGTAAAAATTTACATGGAAGACATGGCAACTTGACGAACAACATCACCTTTCATTTAAAAACCGTGATTCAAAAAATGACAATTATACCCGCAATACAATGAATTCAAACCTACAGCAACAGTAATTACAATATTCAAACACGCGTGGACGGGCAAAAATCAAAAAGATCAACAAGAACAGAGGAGCGGACGAAGCTCACCCGCCCGCACAACCAAAATAGCAAGAAATTGAAAACTAACTCCTAAAAATTAACAAATTATAGAGTGAATGGACCGATTAAAACGAACGCAATCAAACAATTCCTACTAAATAACAACATCCGAGCACAAAAAAAATCGCATCTGACGCGAACATGAACGAACAGAGAAACCTCGTCCGCCAAATCCCTCGATTTGCAAGCACTCTAGTATATTTTCCTGTAAATTAGAAAGAATAAAGCTAAAATGAGATGCAGACACAAACTGAATCATCCCGCGACACCCGATTCCACATAGAACACGCGGGCGGAACACCGGAAAATGAAGCAGTTCTCCCGTGAAGCATTGTAGTGCCCAACGTAAAGAAGATGCAGTGCACTTGCGTTCAACGTGCAGTGCGGAAGTGGTGTGCAGAATAGTTACTCCGCTAATATTTGCAGAATAGACCGTCTGTATATATATATATGTATATATATATATCTGGATCTACCGTTGTAGTAGAATGATGTATGTCTTACTGATATTCATTTTTGTTACTGTGTGTGCTAGCTATGATCCAAGGATAGCACAGTAAGCACAGAGACTTGGATTTTACCAAATCCGGGTCGTTACAAAATGGTATCAGAGCATACGTTGACTGTAGGACGTGACCCTAGCAAATGGTTTAGAAATAGGAAGACCTTGATATGAACAACTTATGTTTTCAATAGTACCGACAAGCATTCTCGTATCCTCTTCTTTTCTTTACTAAGTTCTCATCTGCTTTCAAAAACTTAGATGTCCCCATGAACTTGACACTGATATGGACTTTCAAGAGCCTAAAGGTTACTTCATGGAAATGATGCTAAAACAAAGATGTTTCCAATACTGAAGTTTACAGCCAAGAAGTTGAAGCAGAATTGAAGACACTCAAGACCAAGGTGGTTGTGAAGAAGGTGAACATTACGTACCACTACAAGGAATATCCCACATAGTTCAATAGCGTCCAAGCCCACCATGGGAGTTGTGAAATAAACGAAAGAGTGCGAGTAGTGTGCCCAACCATGCGAACCCATGTGGATGATGGCACCATAGGAATTGTTTGAATGAAATTTATGAGTGAAATTTGGATTTTTGTCGGATTTCTTCGCCATTGATTTGATTTTTGTTGTTAGTTGAGTTGTTTGATTACAAAAACCCTTTCATTATTAGGATACGACCTCCGTAGATTTGCATTATTTATTTAACCCTGGGAGGATAAACGAACCAATCGGCCAAGACCAAGGAGGGTGCATAAAGCCTCAGGATAGGTTGAAGTGACAACAGTATAAGGAATTGTACCAACAGAATACATTCCTGCATGCTGGAGGTGAAGAATAAACCGCAATCCTGCGGATGCTGCGAAATAACCCTGGGGAAGTAACCCAAGAGACCCCAACCCTAACCTACTTCTTGCTAGCCTTTGCAAATCTCGAGGACGAGATTTCTTTTAAGGGTGGTAGTTTGAAACATCCCAAAATTTTCCAAATTTTGGAATGTTAATAATAAGATAATTGCTATGATTTTCAGGAAAAATTAAATCTTTTGAGTCTTGATTAAAAATCCAATTTTTTTTTCTTCTGGACACCTATGAAATATTTGGAAACCACAAATAAAATGGAGTGAGAATAAAATGACTTTCTCAAAATGTGGTGGAAGAATATTTTATGTGAAGTTCTTTGAATTTTGGAGTTCCATTTGAATTGGATCATATTTGAAGTTTCAATGTCATTTAATATTTCCCAATTATTTGAATTAAATTTAATGAGAGGAGATAATATGACTTCTCCAAAACTATTATTGGGAAATATTCAATATTTCTTGTTAGTCATTTGATTATTCATAAAACCTTAGACATATGTTGGGGAAATTATGAAGCCCATAATGCATTATTAAAACAAGTTTGTGCACGAAAATAAGTTTATTGAATTCTGAAATTAATGTGTGTAGAATTGAAATAATAAATAGGTAAACACAAACATTTTAATTCCTGTTATAATTAAACTTTATGCACAAAAAAGTTAATTAGTCCTAAAACTAATTGGGCTAGGCCCAACCAACTCCTACAGCCCAGCTCCTCACGTATATAGGAGGTCTTCTTCCTCCTCACGTTAACCACAGGAGCCGCCATGGCTTACAGCGACTTCGCCCAACGCTTCCCTTCCCTCCCCCACCCCACCCGTCGATCTCCTGAATCGGTTCCCCTCGTCTCCTACGACCCCCACCTCTAGTAGTGCGCCTTAATGCACGCCTAATGGCCATTACCACACGGAAACGACTGCCATTGATGCCCTTAACTTTGACAACACCCTGCTCCATTTCGGCTCTTCCTGATGCTATAAAAGGGCGCCCGAGGAACCCCTGTCCACTCCGCATCTCCCAGTCCACGAACCCCTCTCCAAATCCCTCCGACTCCCGAGCAATTGCTCGCCGGAGTTGAGCGATGCCGCCTTCTTCCATTGAAGCTTGCGACCTCTCTGGTATGTCCCTCGCGCTCGAACTAGTTCTCTGGGCGATTCAATCACTGCAAACCCCCCTGACGAATTATTCTTCTCAAACACCCAGCCGGAGCACAACCTCAATGAAGAACATGACCCACCGGAGCTCCACGCAACTCCGCCGTCTTCTCTACCGCGCCCGAGGACGAGACCGAGCCCACCTCCGCGTCCATCAAGTCTGCCTCGGCCTCCTCTCCGCTGGTCAGCTTGCCTTCGTCACCGGAGACTGTTGGAATATCACGAACCAGAGCCGCCGTTGTTGCCTTACCTTGTCGGCCATCTATCCCCGTAAGCAGCCAGCACTTTTTTCTTCTAAAAAAACCAAGAGGTATCAACCATTCAGAATTTAACACGTAGCAGCTCCATGTAATTCTTGTATTGGTTTTTCAGAAAAGTATCCAAACTTTGGAAATTCCTATCTCCCAATCCGTATGTCCGATTTCGATAAGTAAGATACCCCCGGATTCGTTGAAACCTGTAGTTGTTTATAAAAATATAAAATTTCAATTCTGATCAAATTAAAATTTAGTTTTGATTTAAATATGAATTTGAATAATTTTGCTATATCTTTTATTCTGTAAATCATATAAAAATGTTTTATATATGGAAGTTGGACCTTAAGACCTAACCTTTCCATTGGAACTGATGGATGAATTTTTCCAACATATTTTAGATGATGTTTTATCATCAACACCTTAATTTGACCTTCTTGGATCATCATTTAATAACTTAGTTAAAATAAAATTTGATTATAGGGTAAAACTCTTAGATTGATCCCTAGGGAACCTCTCTGGACATTTGATATCACCACAGAACTTTGAAATTACAAGATAAAGGATTTAATCCTTTTATCTTGAAACTTATGCCATGCCAGTTTTATTTAACCCAAGTCAAATATTCCAAATAATCTCATGATAGATTTGTTGTAAGAACTTGTCTCACAACCTGTCTTCTATATCAAACCAAGATCTTCACTTAGTATCATTTCCAACCCTAGAATATTACTATGTCATATTTTCTTCCAAGACCACACCTGATTCTATATCAACCCTAACCGTGCCCTAGAAATTATGATAGTGGCAATCGAATAATTTGTGTTGTTATTTGGATTTTCATTTGGATGTTATTTGTGTGTTGAATGCTTGCTTGAATCATTGTTATGTGAATGTGGATATGCCGAGTGTCTTACTTGAGTTATTTATCGCGTTAGATTGCGACGAGTGCGAAGGTGAATTCTACGAGGAGGTAGAACCTTGTGACTACGAAACCGAAGGCAAGTTGCAAATTGATCATGCTTCGACCTATATTTTCATACTATGCATAACTCTTTAAAATTTAATACTATGCATGTTTTATAAAAGTTTTGCAAAGTATTATATTTGGCTAGAGCCATAGGTTCAAGACTCACCATTGGCCACACTTGTACAAAATGGGTGGGATGAAAACCAAACTTGTTTTAAACTTTAAACTTTCTCTCTTTGGAGCAAAGTTTGAGAAAATATTTTTAAAACAAAATTATATACTATTTTACTTCTACTCCTTGGGGGGAATGGTATTGACGGGAGTGTTTACAAGTGATTGCGCCCATCGGGGTCTTGCAGTGAATGCGCCCGACTGGGGTCTTGCAGATAGGTTTTTTGGTGGGGATTGCTGTCTAGGGGAATGTGATCTTCCAAGTACAGTTTGATGTAGCTTCCAGTACAGCCCCATGCCACTATGGGCTCTGGCTTAGCTTAGTACTAATGGGAAACCCTTACCTTAGGACCGCCATCGGAGAGGGGCTTTCATTGCCTAAGTTGCGGGCGGCTTGCTCAGGTATAGGGGGCTGTTACGGAAAGGCTTCATCGCAATCTCCTCCTAGTCGTACACCCAAGTGTGTAACTATAAACGGGGTTGGTTGTGTCATGTGGGGAACGTGTACGACCTCTCTGCAGAGGGTTTAACCTAATCGATTAGCCGTGCCCCCGGTTATGGGCAAATTGAGCAACTGAAGACTTGGACTGAAGAAGTGTCCATACGACAAGCCTAAAACCATAGAATGGTAAGACATATTACCCTTATAGATAGGCAACCGTGCCTAACGTAGACGAGTGGTGAGGAAAAAAAATGTGAAGATCTTCAAGGAGTTCCATCGGAATCTATTGACCACCATGAGAGTCTCGATAGGTAGTTCTGGAACTTGTGGATTTTGAGCAAGGCTTGATCTTTTGAAAATTAGCTTAGTCTTCCCTGTAAGAGGTCAATGAAGAACTATCAGGGAATGAAGAAGTTGTGGGAATCCCCATAAGTTTATTTATAAGGGTGGTAGCGCCTAACACCCTGGAAGGATATTGGATGCAAGCAACAAACCGGCTAAGGCTCGGTATGGGTGCCTACAACCTCAAACCTAGTATATGCTAGAGAAACATAAGCATAAGGAATTGTACCAGTGGAAGACATCCCTCAGACGAGATGTGAAGGATAAACCACAAACCTATAGATGATATGATCAAACCTGGGAAAGTAACCCAAGGAACCCTAACACAACCTATTTCTTGCTAGAATCTGCAAATCTCGAGAACGAGATTTCTTTTAAGGGTGGTAGTTTGTAACATCCCATTTTTTTTTCAAATTTTGGAATGTTAATAATAAGATATTATTGAGTGAATTGCTATGATTTTCATGGGAAAATAAAACCTTTTGATTCTTGTTTCAAATATTTCAATCCAATTGCTTTTCTTTTGGACACCTATGTACCACAAATAAAAATGGAGTGAGAATAAAATGACTTTCTCAAAATGAGGTGGAAGAATATTTTGTGCGAAGT
The DNA here is from genome assembly GCF_003073215.2 of Triticum urartu. NCBI lineage: Eukaryota > Viridiplantae > Streptophyta > Magnoliopsida > Poales > Poaceae > Triticum > Triticum urartu. The sequence goes on along the minus strand of NC_053023.1, from coordinate 130,280,416 downwards.
TCGTTGAATATTTGGAGTTCCATTTGAATTGGATCATATTTGGAGTTTCAATGTCATTTAAATATTTCCAAATTATTAAATAAAATATGAGAGGAGATAATATGACTTCTCCAAAAGTACTATTGGAAATATTTAATATTTCTTGGTCATTTTGGGTATTCATAAAACCCCAAGTTTGTGCTCAGAAATAATTTTATCACGTTCTGAAAGTATTGTTCCTAGACTCTAAGTAGTAACTTCGTAAATGTGAACATGTTAATTCCTGTTGTAAATAAACTTTTTTTAAACAGCAAAAAAGGGGTTGATTACCAAATTGGGCCAGGCCCATGTAACTCCAACAGGCCAACGTCTTCTTCCTCCTGGCATTCACCCCAGGAGGCCGCCATGGCGTACAGTGGCTGCACCGAACGCTTCCCTTCCCTTCGCCGCACCCACTAACCTCCAGAACCGGTCCCCTTCGCCTCCCACGACCCCTCCCCTCAGTAGTGCGCCTTAAGGCACCCCCTAATGGCCATTAGAGCTCGAGGAAACTGCTGCTTTTACTGCAGCCATTAACACCACGATGCAGCTCGGTCTGACCCTCCCCTGACCCTTTATAAAAGCCTAGGACGCCGTCCATAATCTCCTCGCTCGAAGCCCTCTCCTTCGGGAGCATATCCCCCTCCCCATCTCTGTAAATTCCTCGCCGGAGTTCCAAACCGTAGCCCCTGTCCGCACTCGACTTCGTCGCCGTCGTTGAGTCCCAGGACCCCTGCTTATTCCTTTCTCTTTGTCTATCTTTCACGCACCTCGCCGACCACCTTCTCCCGTCGATCCTCCGGCCGTAGCGCACCCGAAATCTGCCGGCGTTATGTTTCACTCCGGCCAACATACATGTGTGCCAGAGGACGGGCACAAGATTTCCACAGCCATCAACGTCTCTACCTCACCGCCCTGCACATCTTCTGCTATTGGATATTCGCCGGAGATCACCAGAACGACGACGCCGATGACACTGACCTGCGGCCGTCTTCTTCTACCTCACAGGCAGTCTCACGCCGGTAAGCTCTCTCCTTTCTTTTATTTCCATCGTTAACTCTGGAATCACGACGCTATAACACATGAATGGGTATGCACAATCACAACTTGACACTTGCTGGCAGCCTATTAAATCCCGTATTGCATCTTCACAATAATACCAAACTTTGGAAATTCGTATCTCCCAAACCGTATGTCTGATTTCGACAAATAAGATATCCCCGGATTCGTGGGAACCTGTAGTTTTTTCTGAAATTATAAATTTTCACTTTTGAGCAAACTAAAATTTAGTTTTGATTTAAATGGTAAATTGAATATTTTTTCTATATCTTTTAATCTATAATTCATACCCAAAAGCTTATTATATAAAAATTGGCCATTAGAACCATACCTATCTGTTAGGACCATACCTTATTTTTTTAACCATGCTTAGTTCATGTTTTAGCCTCTACACCATCCTTACTCATAATTTAACATCTTCGACCAATTAAATTTTATGCTTAGATAAATCTCTTAGATTGATCCCTACAAATTCTATGGTCATATGTTAGTACCACACATATTTGGAGTTAGTCAATTATTAGTTTCAATTCCCTAAACTCATAACTATCAATTCTCATAGTTTTTCAATTCTCATAGTCGACCACAAGTCTAATATTCTAAATAGTTTCTTTAGGGAAATTTGGTTATCAAAACTTGTCTCTCAATCACTCTATATATTAACACCATGATCTTCCCTTGAACCAACTTGACCCACCCTAGAATAAAATCTATGACAAATTCCCATCCAAAGAAACTTCTTATCTCAAACATAGCCACGACATGATAATTATCCTAAGAATGTGTTTGTATTGTTAATTTGAATCTTTATTTGAATTGTTGTGTGTTGAAGTAGTTTCTTTCGTCGTTAGATATACCGTAAAGTAAAGGGCTGGCGATAACAAGTAGGGAATCAACTTCAAGACTCAGGCAAGTTGCAAATTGATCATGCTTTGACCTATATTTTCATATTATGCACATCTCTTTAAATTTTAATACTATGCATATTTTATAAAAGTTTTGCAAAGTATTATTTTTAGCTAGAGCCATAAGGACTAACTACCATGCTTGGCCGCACTTGCACAAATGGGTGGGTTGAAAATCAAACAAGTTTTAAACAAATAAACTTGCCCTCTTTTGGGGCAATATTTTGTGGAAACTTTTGAAAACCAAAACTATATACTATTTTACTTCTACTCCCTGGGCGGAATGGTATTGACGGGAGCGTCTACAAGTGATTGCGCCCATCGGGGTCTTGCAGTGAATGCGCCCGACTGGGGTCTTGCACACAGGTTTTTGGTGGGATTTGCCGTCCAGGGGAATGAGGTCTTTCAAGTACAGTTTGATGTAGCTTCCAGTACAGCCACATGCTACTATGGGCTCTGGCTTAGCTTAGTACTAATGGGAAACCCTTACCTCAGGACCGCCATCGGAGAGGGGCTTTCATTGCCTAAGTTGCGGGCGGCTTGGTCAGGTATAGGGTGCTGTTACGGAAAGGCTTCGTCGAATCTCCTCCTAGTCGTACACCCAAGTGTGTAACGATAAACGGGGTTGGTTGTGTCATGTGGGGAACTTGTACGACCTCAGCAGAGGGTTTAACCTAATCGATTAGCTGTGCCCCCGGTTACGGGCAATTTTGAGCAACTGAAGACTTGGACTGAAGAAGAATCTCCCCTCTCTTTTCTAAAAAAAATCTATTTTAAGGGTTAAAGTTGAGGAATGAGCATAGTTAATGTGTTTCACTTCAACCTTATGTATGTTTTAAACTATTTTTGGAGAATGAGCACTGGTGCGTATATCCAAGTGTCTCACTCCTACCTTTAAAAACATATTATTTCAAAAGAAGTTTATAAAAATTTAGTATAGGAGAAAATTGGCTTTATGCAAAGGAAACCTCCACCAATACTTACCCTGCATATATAATCTGTTATACTTTCCTTTGCAACTTGTGAGTAGATTCCACGTACTCATCTGCATCTGTCATGTGCAGATCTCAACAGATTAAGAGACGATAGGGTTATGGTCTACACTCAACGAGCCCAGTGGCATTGATGGAGCCTAACTTAGCGACTACGTATAATTCCGTTGTATTATCTGCCAGCTTGAGCTGTGCCTAAGGTATGATATATATATATATATATATATATATATATATATATGGATCTACCATTGTAGTAGAATGATGTATGCCTTACTGATATTCATTTTTGTTACTGTGTGTGCTAGCTATGATCCAGGGATATCACAGTAAGCACGGAGACTTGGATTTTACCAAATCCGGGTCGTTACAACCTCCAACCAGCCTGACCTAAACGTATGCCATGCCGCGTCACGATGGTCTGCCCTTAGTCTTCTAGTTTCCTGAGGAAGACACCCAGCCAGAGTCTCAAGAACATAAGGCGCTTTGGGACGAGCTTGAACTGGCCTTGCGGGCCTGTCCCCGCTCCTGTTCCGGCTCCCGTCGCCCCGACTGCGCCAATGCCCATCCCTGTGGCATTGATGGGCTGGGAGCCGCACATTGTCGCCGAGCTTGATGCCACGGGATTCCACGAGGTCCTTGTTGACTTTCACGCGCCCGTGCACCTGCCAGCGCATGCACCTGCGCGTGCACTGACGCGCACGCCCGTGCCAGTGCCCGTGCACCTGCCATCACATGCGCCTGCACGTGCACTGACGTGCATGCCCGTGCCGGTGCCCGTGCACAGGAATGTCTCTGTCGCGCCGTTGCCAGCACCTATCCCCGCACGGGTGCCAGTGCCCCCCTCAGCGGCATGGATGGCCGCCGTCGACCGCTTGCTTACACCAACGCCAGTCGCCTCCTCCCGCCAGTTGACTCGCTCCTGGAGACTGAAGTCCAGAACATTGTGGCCTTCCTTGAAGCTAGGCCCAACGTCCAGGAGTACGCCAACAACGGCGCAAGACGATGCCGTCACCCTCGCCGTCGGCCAGTGGCCCGACGACACACAGAGCACGGTAGAGGAGCCGCTTCCCACCGCAAGACGCCCCCGCCGCCGCGTAATCTAAATTTGCCATGAAAAATGTTTGGATTGCCATGCTTAAAATCTAAACACTTATCATTTCCATTTATTTTAGATCGATTGTTGTATGAATGTAAAGTCGGAGTCAGACTGAATGAAATCTATGGTTTGATCGATTGAATGTTCTGCTAGAGCCGTATCAAATTAAATATAAAACGTCATCAAGCCACATGTATTCCTTCTCATCCAACGACCTAGACTACTTCAATGTCAAGCACTCAACATGTTTAGCGTGCAGTTAATTTCATGCCAAAAATAGTGCTAATCACATAATAACACGCAAATAATATCCTACTTAATATCTGCATGCACTTAATATACTTCCAAATTAATATGCATTGCACGTACACATTGACTAGTACTACTAGTACGTGAAACTGGTGCCGTAACTTGTGAACATGTCGAGATATGGTCAACGACAATGTCGCCCACGAGTTCTTTGTGTTTGCCCGTGCGTCTAAACGCAGAAGGGGGGAGAGAGAGAGCACACACGGAACCCACCAGTAAGTGAAGGCGAATAGTACGTGCTAACGAGCTGGTCCCACTAATGTACTAAAAATTATATTACATGCTATCCATTAAATAGGATGTGGTAATATAAAAACATTATATGAACAAAGGGGGGTACAACAAACATTGCTGTTCTATGTATGTTGCCTATTGACGTGCGGCTTGAAGGCCCTGGTCGCATGTTCGATTCTCGTCCTTTATTTTTTAATTTGTATACGGGTCCAAATTTGATTCATGACAGGGGGCCCCTCGGTGTGTAGTTTGTGGCACTTTAATTTGCGGGTCGAAATTTGTTCCATTCCAAGTGGACTATCGGTGTGTAGTTTTGTATGGTGCGACGTTGAAGGCGATAAAGGACGTGCGAGAGAGCGATGACCGAGCCAGAGGGAATCAATTGGGGGAGGTGCGGGGGTTGCAATGGTGTTTGGAGTAGTTGTGGGCCGAATGCTACGAAAATATAATCTACCACCGGAATAAATGCCTACACAAATTAATCCAAGGTTGGAGTCCCCCTCGCAATGTAAATAGGTTCGTCTTTGCGAGGGATGGAGAGGTAGTTTCAATGTGTGGAAGATACGGCGTGAGAAAGCAAGGTCAATCGAGAGACATATAGATAGAGAGACAAAGTGAGTGTGGTCCGACATTCATTGAAAAGATATATATATGCTCTGGAGAGATATTGTTCGATTGAGCTTTTGGGAAGGGTGTGGGTTGTAAGATAGAGCTTGAGAGATGATCTAGTCATAGACATGTAGATATATTTTGTGCGTCGGAGGAAGCAAGGTCAATTGATTACATATATAAATGGAGAGAGATTGAGCGAGTGTGGGTCGTCGTGCGATCGAAAGAGTGATACGGGTTGGAGAGAGTGACCTAGATAGACAATGTGCGTGAGAGAGTATACAATATGAATATGTTGATTTGGGCTCAAACATGGAGATATATCATTTGTGTCCGAGAAAGAGCGAGGTCAATCGAGACATACAAATGGAGGCAGACAGAGAGAGGGAGGGAGAGAGAGATTGAGCGAGCGTGGACCGCCATGAGGTCAAAAGAGTGGGGGCGGCTTGGATGGACTGACCTAGATAGACAATCTGCGTGATAGAGTATAAAGTGTGTCGATCGAGGCCCAAACAGGGAGATATATCATTTGTGTGTGAAAGAAAACGAGGTTAATCAAGACTCAGATAAAGAGAGCGAGATTGAGCGAGTGTGGCCCGCCGTGCGGAAGAAAGAGTGAGACGGTCTTGAGGGAGTGACCTAGATAGACAACGTGCGTGCGTGCGCATGAGAGGTTGGGGGCTAGATAGGCAATGCATGTATCTTGTGAGAGAGGGTGGGAGGGAGAGAGAGCTCGGCATGGGGTGCAATGGCGGGGGTGTGAGGTAAATACATTTGGTAACAGAGTGGAAAAAGGGGGTTGTATAGTTGAGAGAGTTAGAGATCGAAACATGGAGAGAAATAATGAACGTGTGTCGGAAACCGATAGCTTCCTAAGGTGGTTAGGAGAGGAAGATTGATCGATACAGGAAGTATGTAGCATGTGTGTTGAGGGGGGGCGACTAAAACAACATTTGAATGTAGATATTACTAGACTTAATATCGATGTTTCAATTCGGTGTACATTGTAAGATTTGAACTAAGGACCATGCATATGGGTAATTAATTCGAATTCGTGCCATACTAGGTTTGGAAAAGTTGACATTGATTCGATTGTTGTGCTATTTTTGTAGGTCATATGTTTGAATCCATCCAAAAGTTTTCTCACTACCATGGTGTTCATCATATACATATGAATTTGTATTTAAAAAGTAGCATGGATACAGTGAAATGCGAAATCCACGTTAGAATTGGAGATCCTTATGTGACACACACTCTAATTCAAATAACTAATTATGTGACACACACTTTAATCCACGTTAGCGTGGATACCATGGATACATTTTCGTTTTTTTCAAATAACTCCTCATTAATTAATATATAGTATCTCGTTTCGAATGACTAATTATTTGCAAGGAAAACACGGGCATGGTAATACATACCGATTCGTTTGCAAATGAAAGAAGATTCATCTGCATTCTCAAATCTCCTCTCAAATGTAGGCGCACCAGGCAGACCAGGGTTGTAACGCCCTGGACACACCCGCCGGTGGTCGTTACTCCTGGCGAGATCTAGACTGGCCCCACAGATCAATACTAGTCTTTTCTGCGCACTTTGTCCTCACTCATGCGCACCCGGGAGCAACTTCCCGGTCGGTCACCCATCCTGACACTACTCCAAGCTGAGCACGCTTAACTTTGGAGTTCTGTCCAAATGAGCTACCGGAAAAGAAGGAATTCCTTATTGATATGAGTAGTCTATCATCCCTAATAACCCAGGCCATCACATACACCCCCACTCAAAGGAACCGACGTCCTCATCGGGCCACAGGAACGTTCCCTCTTGGCACATACGTCTGTGCATCCAGTCCGGTACATGTGCCATGCCGGGTGCCACGACGGGTCACAAACGTCATGAACAACATGACCGCGCACCTGTCCGCAAACATCCGTGTAAACGCGAGGGTCGGCTCTGATTACCAACTTGTAACGCCCCGGACACACCCGCCGGTGGTCGTTACTCCTGGCGGGATCTAGACTAGCCCCACAGATCAATACTAGTCTTTTCTGCGCACTTTGTCCTCACTCATGCGCACCCGGGAACAACTTCCCGGTCGGTCACCCATCCTGACACTACTCCAAGCTGAGAACGCTTAACTTTGGAGTTCTGTCCGAATGAGCTACCGGAAAAGAAGGAATTCCTTATTGATATGAGTAGTCTATCATCCCTAATAACCCAGGCCATCACATACACCCCCACTCAGAGGAACCGACGTCCTCGCCGGGCCACATGAACGTTCCCTCTTGGCACATACGTCTGTGCATCCAGTCCGGTACATGTGCCATGCCGGGTGCCACGACGGGTCACAAACGTCATGAACAACATGACCGCGCACCTGTCCGCAAACATCCGTGTAAACGCGAGGGTCGGCTCTGATTACCAACTTGTAACGCCCCGGACACTACTCCTGGCGGGATCTAGACTGGCCCCACAGATCAATACTAGTCTTTTCTGCGCACTTTGTCCTCACTCATGCGCACCCAAGAACAACTTAACGGGCGGTCACCCATCCTGACACTACTCCAAACTGAGCACACTTAACTTTGGAGTTCTGTCCGAATGGGCTACCGGAAAAGAAGGAATTCCTTATTGATATGAGTAGTCTATCATCCCTAATAAGCCAGGCCATCACAAGGGTCGTGTCATGGTGGTCGCGTGTGTCGTACGGACGCTTAGCACCCAGCCACCCACCCCACTCCCTCCCCCCCAAAAAAGGACGACGACAAAATAAGTTCACGCTTCCACGTTTTGGATTGAAATATCTGGCGGCCCCAATTCCAGCCCTACAAAATCTCCCTTCTCCACCGTCCCCTTCCGTGCCCAGATTGCTCAAATCCCCAATTCGCCGCCAACCCAAGCAAAGTTTGAATCACCCCTCGTCTCGTCTCTTTCCCCACCTCTATGCCAGATGACCAAGACGACGGTCGCGCTTCACCACTGCACCAGAGCTACCTCATCTACGCCCTCGTCCACCGCACCAGGTGGTCCACCAACAACATCGGCCGCCGCATCCGACGTGCCTCACAGACACCGACTTCCACCGCATCAGGTGCGCTTCACCGACGCCGTCTCCCACCTCACCAGGGCTACTTCATCGAGCACATTGTCGCACCTCCGCCCCCGAGGCCATTGGGGCTTCACCAATGGTCTCGTCCATCGCATCGTAGCGCTCCGCTGCCACACAAGATCTGCATCCGTGCGCAGCCAGCCAAAGCTAGCGCATCACCCTCAACGACTCTAAAGTGACCCGCACTCTAGCTAGGCAAGCATGCCCAAATGCCGGCCTGAACTAGGTATCCACACATCACTCCCTTGTGCACTGTTCCGACGATGTTTGGATATCCTTTCGCAGCTCTCTTAGCTTACACGCCCATGCAACTCTGACTTTAACTCTTATTTCTTCTGGCGATATCATCTGAAACAAGCAAAACCATTTTTTAGCGAAGCATGACGACGCTACGGGATCTGGTACACATCCCGCACACCCGTATAACCTTGTAAGTATCTATCCTCTGGTACAACAGCAAGGTCGATTCCTCTTATTTGATCAACCATTCGCCGTGTCAAAAATGTAGAGGGGGATGCAAGGAGCACAAGGCCTGCACATCCAAGCAAGCGGTAACATGGACTTGTACATGGAACATCCCAAGCGCAAGCAGAGCTGCAGTGAGCCTGTACAACGAGCTAGCGTAAGTCCCTGCATTTCATTTAATTCATACTGGCATGTGTGTATGATTTTTGTGTAGTGGCGGATCCACGAATTCAAGTTACCAAGGGAGAACATTTAACTTAAAAAATACAAAGGCACTTGCACTCCGGAAATCAACATAACTTGAGAAATGTGAAGCTACATGCACTTTGAAAACTAGCTAATGATCCAAAGTAGTTCAGATTATAAAACACTAAATGATGCAAGCACCAAAAAACACAAAATGCAAAATGGTGTACAAGGACTACTAACATGGTCTGTACCTACTTGAATTGTTCGTTCTCTGGCTGAAAATATCGAAGTGTAATTGCACCTATAACTAGTGCGCAAACTGCATATCAGTATATCTATCCCACACAAGTATGCCAATAGTTTCAAACAACAGATTAGAAAAGTATTTATGCTACACTGTCATGATACGGGGACTTTCTGGTAGATGGCCTCGACGTTTCCTCAAGCCATGAAAATGTACTATAATTTGCTTGGCATTAATGCCTGCAAATCTCTATGTCTCTCTCAACATAGAAGATCATCATTAGACACTAAATCCTTCAATGAGAGCTTGCAAAATGCTTGCATTAGATCCCTTATTAGACACTATATGTTCATCACCAGGAGCATGTAAAATGTTTGCATCAAATCCTTCATTAGCAGTCTGTTCATTAGACACTTCAGGCTCAAGAACCACATGAGCTTGTATGTTTGCACTGAAAACTTGATTAGATACATCAGATTCAGTCAGTTCAGTATTGATTGGGGGAGTTATAAAATAAGCAGAAATTGGTTTCATTTTCTCATAAATTCCCTACATACAAGCAGTTTTACAACACCGTCAGCTTTAGCTATTGGCCAAAAATTGAACAGTTGAATTAGATATAATCAGGGATGTGATGTACCTGCTCGTTGCGCATGCTACTCTTGCAAGCTGCGACTATCCGTTTGCGCAGGCTCAATGCTATGCCCGTGCTGCCGCCGCTGCCTCCCACGCAGGCTACACCCAGGGTTGGATCTTCATCTTCTTGTCCTTCCATTCGATTGAAGCCCGGTGACCGCCCTCCAATGAGGGCACGAGGAAGTGCTGTGTTGGTCTGTCCAGCGGCGGCTAGGTTAGGAGCGAACCAAACTGGAGGCTGGAGCGAACGAATTGAGATTTTTCATGCAGTCAATCGATATGGGAGGCGCTTGTTTGGGCCACGAGCCAGCTATAGGGCCTGCCTTGCACTTACGTTATTGTCCCATCCAAATTGAAACATTTTTCTTCATTTTTTACATTGCTTGCTTATGCGTTGGGCCTAACAAAACTAGCACGGGCCAACCTGGACGACTCAAACTAGGTGCACACTTTCCAGCCACCCGAGACGGCTGCCCATACCAGCCCCTATGGTGGCGTCGCCCCTTTTTGTGTGTATGATTGGGATAGTGAAAAATATTCCAGTGGCGCTTTTGATTTACCCACAAAATGGTTGAATTGCTTGTTTCTATGAACTGAGTTCGCCAATAATGTGAAGGATGCCAGTCTTTTCATCCTATTGTAGATTGCTTAGATCTCGATATGCCAAATGTAATCACATGAAATATACAGTAAAAGTCAGTGTGATGTGTGTGGCTACAACTAGTCTGACTACACGTCCTCATATAACATATCAAGGATGCACCATCTTACGGGATTAACCATTCGACTTACCAATGCAGTGTGGGAAGAAAGAAGTATTGGGACTGTGTATCCAAGCAATTAATGCCATGGACTCCTTCGTAGAACCTTGTAAGCGAAAAAGAAGTTGCAGTGTGCCTATACAAAGAGCTAGCGTAAGTTCAGTTATCTACTTCTTGGAATTTTAGTTAGCCACTTATTGCAAAATTGTTCAATTACGTTGCTTGGCTTAATTTAGTTTGCTATTGATTACATAATGCCATAGCCTGTTAATCCTATTATAGACTGCGCCTATCTATGTGTTCGATACTTACTGTTAAGAATTACCTATTTGCCTGAACTTAAATAGCTACTTAAGCACGTAGATAGTTGGTCATATGTACTTCTAGTGTGCAGCAGAATTCACGTGTAATTTACGTTCTGATACCCTGTTTGTTTAAATGGTTTGCTGTTATCACATGTAGCACTAGTAATGTTTGCATGTTCATAGATAGACAACTGTCAGGTTTATATGAGGGACACCATCTTTTTAACTTATATATGTGTCGGAATCATTTTGCTTACATCAATTTTTTTACAGATGTCGGTGTTGCTGGTAAACGGTACCGACTTGTTACTTTAATACGTTGCCAAGAACTTGTTAGTTTTACTAGTTCATGTGTAATTAAATACGTTGCCAAAACTGGTTAGTTTTACTAGTTTGATGTTAGTTTCTTATGGCTCTTGCAAAACTTTACTTATTGATTGCTAACATTTAAGTTTGCAGGATCCAACTGAAACTCCGTTGGCACAACAGGTATGTTTTCAGAAACTTCCTTGTTTACCTGGTTCGCTGATGTAACTTGTTGCTGTAATCATCTTACCAACTTCAAGTTTTCAGGATCGAATTGGAAGTCCAATTGCACAGGAGTTACATTTTCAAAAATATATTTGTGTAACAGGTTTGCTGCTGTAACTTGTTGCTCTAATCAAGTTACTGACTACTCAACTTTTCAGGATCCAAGAGAAACTCCAATGCCACAACAGGTTCCTTTTGCAAAACGTGTTTGTTTAACTGCTTTGCTGCTGCAACCGGTTGCTCTAATCACGTTACTGGCTACTCAACTTTTCAGGATCCAAGAGAAACTCCAATGCCACAATAGGTACCTTTTGTAAAACTTGTTTGTTTAACTGCTTTGCTGCTGCAGCAATCGGTTACAATGATGTTAATAACTACTTTTCAGCATCCAATTGAAACTCTTTAATTCCTTGTTTGTTTAACTGGTTTGCTGTTATAACTCCTAGTTGAGATGTTTTGCTAACTTTAACTTTTCGGAATCCAATCGGAACTTTAATGGCAAAATAGGTTAGCCCAAGATCAAAGAGCGAGGTCCCCATGGACGTTGTATCATCCCACAACAGTGGCATCGGCCCAATCGTGCATCATGAATTGCCAACTGTTGATGCTCTAGAGGCTAAACTAGTGGTAGAAAGAGATTCTGCTTCCGCACTTAGAGATGAAGTTGACATGTTGAGGAAGCAAACAACACAATCACAAGCAGTACCCAAGACAACCATTAAATATTTGGTGGATTTCAAAATGAAGCAAGCTAAGACTGACCGCATTGTTAAGGTCCCGAAGGAAAAAAGGAAATTAAATTCCCACTTGGTAAATCATAGGTGAAATGTTCTTTCCATCGTTGAATATCCTTTGTGTTGTTTGTTCATGTAATCAATCAAACCATTTGTTTTAGAGATCATGTAATAATTGTTTTTTGGTTTTTGGTTTATAATTTTATTTGAGCACAAGTCTGTATTAATTGATAAGACTCGAAGACATTTCATTTTGATTGTTGTGCTAGACCTACAAATATGCCAATTGGGCTGAATGTGCATTCAACAATAATAGTAGTATAGATGGACCATAAGTGGCACGCATCGGAAAGGGCCAAGATGCTGTAGTAGCTTCGCTAAAAAAAGGATGTTGTTCTAGCAAAAAAAAGTACAGCGGCCTGGCTTATGTATCTTAGTTGATATTATTGATCCATATACTCTATAAGTGTTTATATGTCTGTTAGTTATGTACATTCTTGGTTCGTTGACTCGGTATTTGAATCTTGATACATCGCTTGTGTACATATCTAAATGGGAGTACACATTATGCCGCGTGTGACATTTGAGTTGGACATAAAGTGTTCCAAATATTCGAATTCACCTTAAACTAGATTCTAGCTTCCGAATTTGAGCATCGGCATTTGTAAATCATATTCATATATGACAATGGAATACATCTTTGTCGTGCTTTTGAAGATATATAAAAACACATAGAATGATTTATAAAGATTCTTATAGGAATACAAAATGGATTCAAATTTAGTTGCCAAGGTAAACGTGGATGCTTATTGTCCCAAAATTCGAAAGAAGCAGCAAAATGTCCACTCCCACATCGGCTGCCCATAGCCAAGTGTTTGGGAGATGAAAATTACTGTCTACCCATTACACGGACAATACATTGGCCCGATTTCCACTACTTTCAATAGGGGTAGGTTAGTAACTTCAATTAGACGTGACACGACCGGCTCTGAGCCCATTCCGACATGTTCGGCGCCAAACATGGGCGGCAAAACACATTTGATTCAAGCTCGTCTGAAAGACCTCTGTTTCTCCCTCCATTTCCCCATTCATACACGATGGGCGGCAAAAGAAACTCGACTCGGTCGAAATCGATGTAGGCAAATATTTTCAATAGGGGCAGGTTTGTAACTTCACCCAGATGTGACACAACCGCCCTACATATCAGCCCCGTTCATACACCATGGGCGCCAACCATGGGCGCCAAAACACCCTCTCCTCGCCTAAAATCACTCTGGGCAAATATTGGCGAGATGTGAGATTACCATCCTATCCCCAACCGACGAGACGTCGAAATTTTATACGGGGGCTAAGTTCGTAACTTTCCCATATTTCAGACAGGCGTGTCCCAAAAACATGGTTCCCCGTACCTCTCCCTCCATTTTCCCATTCATACACCGTCCGTGCTAGAACACCATCCCCACACCAGCCACCTCCGTCCGCCACCACATCCATCATCGCCGTCCTCCACCATGACGGAGCGCCTACCAAGACCGCGTCGTCCACTGCTAGAGATGGATGTTTCTCATCCACGGCGACAGACCAAGAGCCTTGCATCGCGTCCTCTCGCTTCATTAGCGCCATCGTCCTCTTTGTCGGGGCCGCTCACACGACCTTCTCTTCCACTGCAACGGGACTTATCCCCCGATGCACCCGTCTACCGTCGCAGATCTGCTTCAACGCTGTCGGTGTCAAAACCGGCGGATCTCGGGTAGGGGGTCCTAAAATGTGCATCTAAGGCGGATGGTAACAGGAGGCAGGGGACACGATGTTTACCCAGGTTCAGGCCCTCTTGATGGAGGTAATACCCTACGTCCTGCTTGATTGTTCTTGATGATATGAGTATTACAAGAATTGATCTACCACGAGATCGTAGAGGCTAAACCCTAGAAGATAGCCTATGGTATGATTGTATGTTGTCCTACGGACTAAACCCTCCGGTTTATATAGACACTGGAGGGGGCTAGGGTTACACAAAGTCGGTTACAAGGGAGGAGATCTACATATCCGTATTGCCAAGCTTGCCTTCCACGCCAAGGAAAGTCCCATCCGGACACGGGACGAAGTCTTCAATCTTGTATCTTCATAGTCCAACAGTTCGGCCAAAGAATATAGTCCGGCTGTCCAGAGACCCCCTAATCCAGGACTCCCTCAGTAGCCCCTGAACCAGGCTTCAATGACAATGAGTCCGGCGCGCAGTTTTGTCTTCGGCATTGCAAGGCGGGTTCCTCCTCCGAATACTCCATAGAAGATTTTGAACACAAGGATAGTGTCCGGCTCTGCAAAACAAGTTCCACATACCACCGTAGAGAGAATAATATTTCCACAGATCTAATCTGCTGACACATTTGACAGCATGACATCACACCACGGCCCGGTCATTATTCGAACCGTTTTTCTCAACCAGCTACTACACACATCGCGAGGTGGTTTCCTTGGCACGTCTTGTCAAAGCAGAGATCGTGTCCCCTTATCACATGATTCTCATCAATACGGATGCGGGTAACCCAACCGCGCCATCAATTACGGCGCTTGGGGAATAAGAGGTTTTACCAAGCGAGTGGGGAGGCGCATCGCCTCTTCCGCCCTTATAAAGGGATTAGGATTCACTCTTTTCACCCACGCCTTCTTCCTGATTCATTCCATTCTGCTCAGGCTCCAGCGCCCAAGCGTTCACCTTCTGTACCCACAAAAGGTCTTCCAAAGATGTCCGGATCCGGAGCAGGAGGCAAATGGATGGCCTCTACCGTCTGAGAGAAGGATATCAAAAAGCTTCGGGAGGCCGGGTATCTGGTCAAGAAAATCAGCCACCGTCTCCCGACGGCGGGACATATCGTCCCTACTCTAGAACCCCACGAGAGGGTTGTATTCCTCCCTCACTTTGTCCGCGGGCTAGGGTTTCCCCTCCACCCATTCGTCCATAGAATCATGTATTATTATGGGATCAATATTCACGATCTGTCCCCTAACTCCTTCCTCAACATATCGACATTCATTGTCATGTGCGAGGCTTTTCTCCGTATTCCGCCGCACTTCGGTTTATGGCTGAAGATTTTTAATGTGAAGCCCAAGGTGGTGGGCAGCGAGCACGCCGAGTGCGGGGGCGCTATGTTGAGCAAGATTCCCAACGTTGTATGGCCAACGGGAACCTTTAATGATTCTGTCAAGGAGTGGCAACAACAGTGGTTTTACATCACTGAGCCGTGCGGCAAGGAATGGGCCGCCTCTCCCGAGTTTCGATCCGGCGCCCCTCTGCGGCTTACATCCTTGGTCAAGAAAGGCCTGGACTGGTCCTTGTCCGACGAACTGTCGGTGCTTTAGACGCACGTTAAAGATATGGGAGATAAGAACATTGAACTTGTCAACGTAGTCCAGGTGATGTTAGTCCGCCGGATACTGCCTTGTCAACACCGGACTTGCAATCTATGGGATTTCGATCCGGCCAGGCACCAAACTTTGCGAAGGTTCTTCGGCTCCTCGCACGAGGACATTTGGAAGGTGCTTTTCAAGTCCAACAAATCATGGCCGGACTCCGCCGAAGACCGCGGGTACCAACTGTCCCGCCCTGCAAGTTCGGTGAGTTTATCAAACTTTTCTATCCGCATGACCCAAAGGAAGCGCTTAACGCATGTTTATTCAACTCCCCCAGAGCTGGACGAAGAAGGCGGAGCGGATCCATTGTCCGGCCCCGTTGCCCGAAGACCCGGCCATCCCACTTCTGATGAAGATGCTGGTCTCGGCACCCTACAAGGTGCCGAAGAAGACGGCGGAAAAGGAGGCCAAAAAGACCCGAGGCGGCCTTCGTCGTCGCGGCACTTCGAACACAATACCCGAAGGCTCTGATGCCCGTTCCGCCTCCGAAGAGGATAAAAAGGAGGATGAAGATGAATCCCCTACAGGGGGAAAGAGGAAGAGGATGGGCTCCGCACCCTTGGAGGCCGAACTGCCCAAAAGGGGAAGGGCTTCTCTTCCAGAGGAGTCCACTGACGCCGCCGACAGCGGCCTGGCATGGGATCCCAGGGCCCAGCCCCTGGTCAACTCGTAAGTATATAAAATCCAAGTACGTTTAAGCGTCCAGACTCATTGTGGCTTAGTATTTTAACCTTAAGCCATATTTTTTGGTAGTCCGGTGAGGTACCATACCAAACAATCCTCATCAGAGGACCTGCTGAGCTCGAATGCTATGGAGAGTGGGACGCCCCAAAAGGCCTCTTCCTCCAAACAGGTGCATAACACTGAGGCTTCGTCCCAGAAGGACCCCGGCCAAGGAGGAAAGGAAGAAACCATGAAGGCGGCGCCTGGAGGTCAAACCACAGGGGCCGGACACGTGGGGGAAAAGATTCCCATAGGGTCTGACGGCGGGGGTGACCCTGAGTTTGGCTCCTCACCGGATGCGATTCCAGAGGTTTATACGGCTCCAGAATCAGGAAGGCAGCCTCCTTCGGCTGGAGGGTGCGTGCCTGTTCCGTCGGCGACCTCTGTCCATCCAGAGGTGTCGGATGCTTTGTTGGTGGCGTTACGAGACGCCTCCATTGTTGACGAACACCATGCCCTTATGGGTGCGGTGATTGAGAAGATTCAGTTAACCGAGAGTGGACTGAATGAAGCCTGTATCAGCCTTATAAGAGGCTTTGAGGTATGTTTTATAAGTTACCGAAGAGTGTCATAGTATAGATAGTAGCCCCTAATACCCTGTTCCGTGACAGAAGGAACCAGACAGGGGATCGCATTGATGATCACAGGAAGACTCATTGAGTGATATTGATTTCTCTTCTGTTCCAAGCAGATACCTGTAACGGCTGTTGCCTCTCATACTGCGGAGATCTTCGGACTGAATCAAAGTCTGGAGCGGGCCATAGAAGAAATTGGCCAATTAAAAATGCAGTTGAGGGATAAACAAGGTATGCACAAGCATTGCGCGCATTTATTGTGAAATAAATGTTCAGTATGAAATAAGCCGCATAATTTGTGCTAGGGGTTATGACCGAAGTCGAGGCCCTCAAAAGGGCCGTTGCCGAGGCCGAGAAAAAGGCGGCCACGGAGCGGACTCTTCGTGAGAAACACGAAGCTAGAGTTATTAAAGCTGAGCAGGAGCTGCAAGAGGCCGTAAGTAAATGCGAGGCCCTGGAGCAGAGTTTAACGGAGAAAGAGTCTGAACTCAGTAAGGCGCATCAAGCCACGAGCGACGCCTAGGGGGAAACCCAAAGCGCCCTGCAGGGGATCCAAGAGGCAAGAAAGATCACGACGGGTAAGGCTTTTCCTAAAGCAAGTATTTGAAGGGAAAACTATGTTTCTGATTGTAAATCCGGACTTCTCAGGTGTATTTGCCGAGCTACCTCACAGTATATTAGATGCCGCTCACTTCTACCGAGCCGAAGGAAGGAACACCGCCGATAAGCTCTTTTGGTCACAGTATTTGGCACCGAATTATCCGGTGCCTTTTGCCGATCAACTGAAACAGCTGATCGAACTGCATAAGGCGGCGGAACTAGCCATGAAAGATATGGTTATCCGGCTATGGCCTGCCGAGCCGATTCCAAGAAGCTACTTTGGGCTTGTGAGGCAGCTTGTAAGCACTTGCCCTCGACTTGACGCCATCAAGCGGTCAGTCTGTATAGAAGGAGCGCGAATGGCCTTCGCCCTCGCAAAGGTGCACTGGGGGAAGATGGATGCCGAAAAGCTAGTGACCGAGGGACCGCCTGAGGGGAAGGAGCACCGCAAGCCCGAATTGTATTATAAGAGTGTCCTGAAAGGATCCTACCTTGCAGCGGAGCTATGTACCAAGGACATTATATTTCCATGAATGCCGATCATGTTGTCCGTTGTAATGTTTGAACAAGGTCGTTGGTATGTCGCCTGTTATATAAAAGTTTACCCTCCTGTGTGGCCGTTTGTATGTTAAGGCTGAGAGGTGGCCAGTCGTCGGCTTCTGCCCCCACGTAAGGAGTACGGGGGTGTTCGGGATAAACCTGAGCACTCTTTATCCCAGTTTTGGGTCCTCCGAAGGAGGTGCTCAGCACAATGAACCAGTCAATCAGACTATAGGGCTTTATCACTCTCACTTAGCCATAGGAGCTTTAGTATGGTCGGCGCAGCCCCTTGTGTTCGGAAGACCGTACTAGGGGCTCTATAAGCGCCTGATCGGAGAAAAAGCCGATCCATCGCACGCTGCATTGGTTATGGCATTATGCGGGAGAAATCCTTAAAGATTTTGTGACCGCTCGAACAGCTGACTAGCTCTCCCCGTATCATGATAGTCAGTTTTCGGCTTTCTCTACTGAGGTGCTCATCCGGAAGAACCGGGACACAATCGCAGTAGTTCTCCCAGTGCTACCTTAGCCGATATAGCGGAACATAAGGTACCAAAACATGGGAGCCGGGCAAACCCAACTATTGACCCAAGACATGATTCAGAGCTGATGCATATAATGCTATAAGTTCGGGGTGCCGAACTTCCATGAAGGTGTTCAGACTTTTATTGCCCTGTTATGGGGAAAACGAAGCCCCTGGCATATTTAAGGCATATCGCTGTGTACGGATGCCATTTAACGAAATGATTTCGATAAGAAATAATCAATAGGTAAACGTCATATAAATCCACATGTTGTATTTGAATAATACGTCTATGCGTATGGGTACAAGTAATGTGATAAAAAAGGAGTTGTGATAGCAGAACCTGCTATGACCAGGGGAAGAGGTTGAGTGCGGATTTGTATTGTAGCCGGACGTTCGCTGCAGGGAATGTCTAAGGATCCCCTGACGCGTTCGAGCTGCCTCTGTGGAGTCCGTCCTGGTCGGTGCAAAGGTGAACCTGCGAACGAAATATAAGAAATGTTTGCGTGCCGGAGGGCGGTTGAACAGTTGAGTTCGGCCTGTGATGGCCTTCGCCGGAGTGTTTAGTTGAGCTCTAGACGAGCCGGGGTATCCTTCTGTGAAGTAGTTCGGAGCCCTTGATGGTGTCCGGGAGCCTGTGCGTTGACTCGAGGTTCGGCTGCAAGGTGTTGCTCGTTGTTCCTGCTGCTAAGGCAGTGATGTATTTGTAGGTGCTGAAGGAAGGTTCAGACTTGCCATGAACCGTGATGACGCCGCGTGGACCGGGCATTTTGAGCTTATAGTAGGCATAATGTGGCACTGCGTTGAATCGAGCGAACGCGGTTCGCCCGAGCAGTGCTTGATAGTCACTGCAGAAAGGGGTGATTTCGAAGATTAACTCTTCGATACAGTAATTTTCTGGTGATCCGAAGATTACCTCAAGGGAAATGGAGCCTGTACAGCTAACCTCCATGCCTGGTATGATGCCTCTAAAAGTGGCTTTAGTGGGCTTGATCGCTGAATGGTCGATGCCTGTCTTGCACACTGTATCCTGGTAAAGCAGATTTAAACTGCTACCTCCGTCCATAAGGACTCGAGTGAGGTGGAACCTGTCTACTATTGGGTCGAGGATTAGTGCGGCTGGATTGCCCCGATTGGCGTTAACCGGACGATCCGTGTGGTTGAAGGTGACCGGCCCTAGCTTATATTATGGGACGACGAGTTCCGTTGAGCCGCCGTCCCTAAGGGTGCATATCTGGTCCAAGTGGGCAATTTGGGTGGTATTTACCACATTCACCGATTGAATATGGGGGGGGGGGATTTCTTTTGCCCTCTTGTGTTCGGCAATCCGGGCTCTTCGTCGCTATCGTCGCTTTGAGACCCCTCTTCGTTTTTGGTGCCTGCCTTGCCGGCTTGTTTGAAGACCCAGCATTCTATGTTGGTATGGGTGGCTGGCGTTTCTGGGGTGCCATGAATTTGGCATTGGCGAGCGAGTATGCGGTCCAGACTGGATGGACCCGGATTTGTATTTTTGGGCGGCCCTTTCCGCTGACCGGACTTTGAGACCCTGAACCCGACATTAACTGCCGTATTTTTGGCATTTTCACCATATTTGCGGTGCTTGTGTTTGTTGCTTCGTGGTTTGCCGTTGCTATCCCTGGCTTATGATATGCCAGGTTTGCTTGTTGTATTGGTACTACGAGCCAACCTGCTATCTTCGCCCGCACAAAAGTGGGTCATAAGTGTCGTGAGGGCTGCCATGGATTTTGGCTTCTCTTGGCCGAGGTGCCGGACGAGCCATTCATCACGGATATTATGCTTAAATGCCGCTAAGGCCTCTGCATTCGGACAGTCAACAATTTGGTTCTTCTTGGTTAGGAACCGGGTCCGGAATTTCCTGGCCGATTCCCCTGGCTACTGAGTTATATGACTTAAATCGTCAGCGTCCGGCGGTCGCATGTAAGTGCCCTAGAAATTGTCCAGGAATGCCTCTGCCAGGTTCTCCCAACTTCCTATGGAGTTTACCGGCAAGCTACTGAGCCAATGCCGAGCCGGCCCTTTGAGTTTGAGCGGGAGATACTTGATGGCATGTAGGTCATCCCCGCGGGACATATGAATGTGGAGGAAGAAGTCTTCTATCCATACCGCGGGGTCTGTAGTACCATCGCATGATTCGATGTTTACGGGTTTAAACCCTTCTGGGAATTCGTGATCCATTACTTCATCAGTGAAGCATAAGGGGTGTGCGGCGCTTCTGTGTCGGGCTATATCATGACGCGGTTCATACGAGTCTTGTCTGCCGTGTCCGGCTCGACCGGATTTGCTTTTAGTGTATCCGGCGTGACGATCCTCGTCACGTATTGGTGCGCGCCCCCGTGATCCATAGATCGATCTTGCATGTTTTGCCTTGTTTTCCAATACGTATCGTAGGTCCCGTGTGTTGCCCCGGGCCTTGGTATTTTTGTTTGAGTGGCGGCGGGGTGCAGGCTGAACTTCAGGCCGAAATGCCTCTCTGGCTCGGCCACGAGGTGGCCGGTCATCCACATCGTACACTGGTGATGTAGGTTTCAATGGTTCCTTCTCAAAGTAGGGTAGCAACCTGCGCTTTGGGTAATTCTTGGAGGGGCACTCGAGTTCGTATTCCTCGGCCGCAAGGACTTCGGTCCATCTATCTGCTAGCAAGTCTTGATCAGCTTGAAGCTGTTGTTGCTTTTTCTTCAGGCTATTTGCTGTGGCCATAAGCCGGCGCTTGAAGCGCTCCTGCTCGATGGGATCCTCAGGCACGATAAATTCTTCGTCACCGAGGCTTACCTCGTCTTCGGAGAGAGGCATGTAATTGTCCTCCTCCGATTCTCCATCTGCTGCCTGCTCTGGAGGGCTAGCTTGTTCACCTTCCCGCTCTACATCGTGCTGGAGGGGATTGTGGTTGTCTCCGGCACTATTCGAAGTGTTATTGTCTCTTGTGCCGGTATCACTACTTTTGCTGTGGCGGGACTTAGAGCGGCGCCGTTGACGTCGGCGCTTGGGTTGCTTCTTGGAGGGGTCGTCCTCTGCTATCTCGTTGCCATTGCCTTCTTTGGGGGATGTCCACCATGTATATATCATATGATTAGGTGGCGGTCCAGCGCCCGGTGGGCGGTGGTTCCTGTTCGTCTCCCACATCGTCGTCCATACCGTCGATGTCTTCAGAGTCGAAGTCGAGCATGTCGGTTAAATTGTCGACAGTGCTACTAAGTGGGTGGTGGGTGGGAAGCAGATTTCTTCATCGTCCGCATCCCATTCTAGCCGGACATAGTTCGGCCAAGGTTCTCCTGACAAGGAGAGAGACCTTAATGAATTTAGCAAATTGCCGAAAGGCGAGTGCTGAAAGATATCCGCGGAGGTGAACTCCATGATCGGCGCCCAGTCGGATTCGATAGGCACGGATGCAGGCGGCTCGGAGTCTGTGGCCGGAGACGAATCCAGTGGTTCGGCGACACGGCTCTCGTAAGGGGTGAAGTCAGTATCCAGCTCCATCGCCATTGAGAGTGCGGCCTCTGTGGAGGGGTCTATCCCTCCGTCCTCGGATGGCGCAATTTGCTCCGGATTGAAGACCGGAGTAGTTGCAGATGCGATCTCCCGAACACTGTCCGACGGCAGAGTTACGTCATGCTCGTCATGATTGTGCGGTGCACCTGACATGGGCCCGAATCCGTCGAAGATCAAGTCTCCGCGGATGTCGGCAGTGTAGTTTAAGTTTCCGAACCTGACCTGATGGCCAGGGGCATAGCTCTCGATCCGCTCCAGATGGCCAAGCGAATTGGCCCGCAGTGCGAAGCCGCCGAATACAAAGATCTATCCGGGGAGGAAAAGCTCACCCTGGACCGCATCATTACCGATGATCGAAGGGGCCATCGAGCCTTATGGTGACGACACAGTGGAACTGTCAATGAAAGCACCAATGTCGGTGTCAAAACCGGCAGATCTCGGGTAGGGGGTCCCGAACTGTGCGTCTAAGGCGGATGGTAACATGAGGCAGAGGACACGATGTTTACCCAGGTTCGGGCCCTCTTGATGGAGGTAATACCCTACGTCCTGCTTGATTGTTCTTGATGATATGAGTATTACAAGAGTTGATCTACCACGAGATCGTAGAGGCTAAACCCTAGAAGCTAGCCTATGGTATGATTGTATGTTGTCCTACGGACTAAACCCTCCGGTTTATATAGACACCGGAGGGGGCTAGGGTTACACAAAGTCGGTTACAAGGGAGGAGATCTACATATCCGTATTGCCAAGCTTGCCTTCCACGCTAAGGAAAGTCCCATCCGGACATGGGACGAAGTCTTCAATCTTGTATCTTCATAGTCCAACAGTCCGGCCAAAGGATATAGTCCGGCTGTTCGGAGACCCCCTAATCCAGGACTCCCTCAAACGCCACCAACAGCCATCGCACCCCCGATGCCTACACAGCACCACAAGAGAGGTGGTACTTCATATCTCCTCAACTTTTTGATCTCAACCAGAAAATAGATCGTAACTTGGTTACTCTACTTTCTTTTCAGCTCTTAGAATTTAGTTCTTAGTTCGAAGCAAACAATGGATGCTAAATATCATTTCGCTGATTTGTAGCTTTAAATCTGCCATGGCATAGTCATAATATGGTTTAATTGATCATGCTTAGGGTTTAATTGATCATGTTGGTTCCGTGGTGGTTTCTTTAATAGAAATCGGAGGGGAACCCATCTTTTGCTCAAAAAAATGCTTAGGGTTTCCCCCTTTTATGATCACTATACGATCAGAATACGTGCTTCATGTCATAATAGCACTACTCCACCCATCAAGATAAACAAGCTTAGTTGTTCAAATACGAATCTAATATTATTAAAACAGAGTCGTTTAATTGGTCAGCTAAATGTTCCTAATTTAGTTTTGAAAATGCATGTTCGCCGCTCGGGTGTGTATCTCTACAGGGTGCCCACGGTGGGCTGGCCCACCCTGGGATTTTGGGTCGTCCCAGGCCCCGATTGCCCTCTGTTCTGTTGCGCGCTTCCGAACTCTACTCGCCCCTAGCCGCCTGCCTCGCCAGTGACTTGCCGTCCCCAGATGACATGACTCTAGGAGGAGACGCCGGACTAGCAGGAGGTCAGGAGCCGCTCGCCCTACAGCGTCACCACTGCCCGGGCGCGCCATCGTGCCTACCTTCCAAGTCCGTTCAGGGCTCAGGCGTGCAGCACCCACTAAGCCAACCCGATTTATCCTTAGATACGTCCTCAACACTCAGCACTTTAGCAGCCACTCCGCATCACCCATTTTCTAATTGATTCATTACTCATTAGGCAGGACTATCATTAGGGTTTGTTGTGTGCTGAGTGCTACCTACATTTAATGGTTCAGATGTATTTCAGTAATATTTAATACCTGTAAAGTTCACAGGGTTTAAAAATTCCGGCCCTAGGAACAGACACTAGTCATTTTGGATTGTTGGTCATAGTGAAATTGACCTAGATTACTACTGCAGGCCTGGTTTGTTGACAATTTTACTTGTCTTCCTTACTCATTTGATATGATATCCAATTATTCACGTCGATTAGTTGCAAACTGTAAGTGCTAAGACAAACTTCTTGATCAACATTTTGGACGGTCTCTTACCGCAGTTACAATTCTGCATACTTGTCCTAGTGAGCTCACAAGTAAATGATTGATTCACTACATCTATGCTTGCCTTCTCATATTTGTTGTCAATATTCTTTTAGGGTGGACCATCCTGTTTCAAAATACTGGAACCGTAGACATGAGTGAATAGTATTTCTCTGTGTGATCTCTTCCATCATGTGTGGGCAACGAACACTGCATTGTATAGAAAGAAAGTGTCATTTACAACTTTTACATAGGCTACGATCTTTTACATGGAATACAATCTGCCTACTTGCTTTTGTTGCACTACCAACACTCCACCCTTGAAGCTAAACATTATGCCACTCATAACTCCTTGGTTTATTTGTTCAAATACGAATTTGATATGATTCTAATGTTCCTACTTCAGTTTTGAAATGTGTGCCTACCTGTTATAGAGACATAAGGGGTTTGTATTTATGTGTGTGGTCTGGTCAGCATGGTTGGGGGTGAACTTTGCATATGCAGGGGTTTATAGGGAGACACTCTTCGAGTTGAATCCGCCATGCATTCCATAGATAATCTGACTACTTTTATGTTTTCATGAATCTCAGATTCTGAACAACATCATAATGATTATGAGCTTGCGTGCATGAAAAGAATAAAACAGAACAATGCCATGGCTGTCAAACTTGGCATTAAGGGACTGGAATCAAGTCTGGATGCAATGCAATGCAAACGCTCTCCACCTATAGATTCATGCTCAGAATATGATCCTAACAGTGATTCTGAGCTAGAGGGAGACCTAAGTCAATGTAGCTCCCTAGTGGAGGAGTCAGAGGCAGATGCCCTATCTTATTCACCCATCAAGGTGCTTGCTCTAACTTTCCACGATTATATTGGTCGAACATATCTTGCAACTGATGCTTTGCATTGCTTCTACTTTGTTGCACTGCCATTAGCTTAGTTTACACATCATGTATGTGAATACACCCTGCCTATCCATTTTCAGTACATATTCCATCTGTCATCATACCATATTTATCCATTCAAATGTTGTTCTTGTGTATCAGACATTCAAAAGGAAGAGGGCGATTGCTGATCACGGAGGAGCACAAGCAAAGTATCTGGACAAGGTAGTGACACCTGATAAATCAAATAGCCCATTAGGTGTAGTTGCAATATCACCTGACCCGCAAAACAGCCCAACTCTAGCCCTACTACACTGGTCATTTCTGATGCCCCAACTCAGAAGACCCCAACTGCAGCAAACAGTATGATGATGCCAGTTGACATAGCACCAGCTCTATGATGCAAAACCCCCATTCCAGCAAAGAGTACACCAAATCCAGTTGCCAAATCCCTTTTCGAACCAGAGAGAGCCCCAATTGCAGCAAATAGGACCCATGTTTCATTTCTTCCCGGTTTAGAAGACAAAGCTTATATTGTCGTCAGGAACTTTGTGCACATCTTTCCTTCATGGAAAGATTATACCGCAAGCACAGAACAATTTCTAGTCTTCCTCCGCAACTTACGCGTAAGTAATATACTAATGTTATTCATGGTAATTACTGCATATGTTTCTGCTGACAGAAGACACATGATTTCATTCTTTTAAATAGGCGAGGACCAAACTGGATTGTCAAGATGAGCAAGGGTTGGTTGTGCTTTTCAAGCACTCGTTGATGAAGTATCGTTCCTACCCGAGGCAAGCGCACTTCGATGGCAAGCCTCTAAACGAAATTTCTGTCTTCGGTGCTACATTTATCCGACAGTGACTGGAATAATCTTGTTACACATTGGTCTCGTCTGCAGCGTAAGGTACTGTCTATGATATCACATCACAATTTGAACTACATTTCTGCATTTGCCTTAATGTCTCACTTGTATGAAAACTGTTAGCAGAAGAACATTCATTCTCAAGGGACCACAGAATCTTGCAACTATACTGCACACTGCATTGCTCTTGTGAGTACCTCTTTCCCTGTATGACCATACTTACTTCCATAGCTATTTGATTATGTAGCATCATTGCACATGTTAGCCTCGTTATCGTCCATTTGGTGGACATTATAAGATCCGTATGGACTCTTACATAAATTTAGAATCAACCCAATGCTTTTGAAGAGGTTTAGCTCGGCAGTCCTCTTGTAAGGACTGAACGTCGTCTATCACTGTACTTACATTAACAGCTACTCCCTCCATCCCATAATATAAGAATGTTTTGTACAGTACACCAGTGTTCAAAACACTCTTGTATTATGGGAAGAGGGATTGGTTCATCGTGTAACATTCTGCATCTTATCTCCCTCGCCCACCATTCACTAATAGATATCAGATCTATATTTAATCTTACCAAAAAGTTGAATACACAGACAATGCCAGTGCAAAAGTGTAGCCCATTAGTCTTGTCAGTACATTTTGTCCTGTAACGCTTGTACTTCCAAGGATTGGTAGTTGATTATGTAGCATGAATCTACATCTTATCTTCATTATCCTCTATCACTTCCAGTATTATCATATCTATAATTACTCTCTACAAAATGTAGAGTACATGCAATGCTTATGAAGAAGATTCTATGCTAAAATTCTTGAGTTATCCTTCCCTTGACATGGAGAAGGGCATTATAAAGCCGGTGTTAACTGTTAATGTAAGTCAGTCCTTCTAAAGCCTTTATCCTCAACTGCTTTTTAATTTGCTCATACTCCCTATCGTTTAATGCCATTTAGTTTGCTGTTTCTATCAAAATGCCTGTTCGCAAGAACCGTAAGTTCCAAGTTTTACTTGTAAAACCAAATTCCTTATTCATACCATGCACATTACTCAATACTCCCTATATGTATGCTTGTTTTTGTGGATCTATAATCCAGTGTGTGGTGAAGCAGCCCACGTTTGCACCTTGTCATCTCCTGTTTTATCTTACTGATGTGGCTGATGATATGAACAACATGCCATGCACATTATCCAAAATAGATACAATGATTTTCTTTGCCCTTCATCTATGCTTGTTATGTTGACATGGTAATCCAGTAGTGTGGTGAAGCTCCCCGCATTATGAACAATTCCAGATTATGCTATTGATATTTTGAACTTACTTTTTATTTTCTAATTTGAAATTCGATGGAATTGACATCACAGTTATCATCTTTGTTTATACACATGGATAACCTATCATCTCTCTGCTTGTTTCAGGGTGATATGCCTAATGGCATGCACAAGTCTGCTGCAGGCTGTGAGACAAACCCAGCATATATTGCAGCAAAGAAGGCAAAACATCTTGAAGATAGCGAGACAACCCCAAAGTCTTGTCTTGATGCAGTGTTCAAGTTACTTGAGACTAATAGTAAGACAAGCTCACAAAATTCATTGTCTGAATCAGTTCGACTTCTTCAATCCCAAGTTCTAGCAGAAAGGCATTCTGCAACTTAACTTTGACTTGAAGTCCTATCTCTAAGAAAGATTGCAGAGAACACCAATGAGAACCTCATTGCTAAATAGCTACACCCGGAAACTATGATCGACATGCTAGGCCGGTCTCACAGCCTTGCTTAGTAGCTTGCGCAGCAGTTCCCGTGCAAGGCCAACCTTTCTTGAATTGTCTTGGAAGTGGTCTTGGTTCATTATTATTTTGTTACGCTGCAATGGTGCCCAGTTTTTGTAATCTGCTTCTTCGTTGTGCTTTATGATCACTGGTGGCGAACTTCGATGCCTAGTGGATGTAATATACCATAAATCCTTTATTGTATAGTGTAGGGTTATTCTAAGTTACTATGTCATAATTTCTTTATTGTATAGAGTAAGGTTTGTTCTTAATTCCTACTAGTTACTGCCATCATTCGCTATCTGAAAAAAAATCTGATGTAGTCGACCGGGCCGAAACATTCGCCTCTAACGGGCCTGGTTTTTAGCGGGCCACAATTGGGCTGGCCTGCATCTTTCTTGGGCCCGAATGGCCATCAGGGCCTTCACACTTTGCGCCAGGCCCACAACTTACTCCGGCCTATATTCGGCCCAAAATTTAGTTGGGCCTTTTGTGGACCCATCACTTAGATTGGCCCAGGTAGCGTTGGGCCATTAACAAGCTGAATATTCTACTGGCCTGTTATGGCCCAGAAGAAACCATGGGCCTTTAGCAGGCCGAAATGCATGTTGGGCCTCAATCTTCACTAGTCGTTGACGGGCCTTCAGCAGGCTGAAATGTAGACCAGGCCTCTTTTGGCCCAGTTATATGACGGGCCATTACCAGGCCGAAACATATCTTGGGCCTTAGTTGGCCCACTGATATCATGGGCCTTTAAGAGGCCAAAAGCTTAGTACAGGCATCAACGGGCTGAATTATATGACAGGCCTTTAACAGGCCCAAAGTCACATTGGGCAGAACTGTTGCCAGCTTTATCACGGGCCGTTAGTGGGCCGAATGTCGCGTCGGACCATATATGGCCCATGGGCAGGCCATTCCCAGGCCGAAAGACACACCAGGCTGAAATGGGCCCATGTCTACATCGGGCCTCTAACAGGACGAAATTCACTAGGCTGTAATTGGGCCCAAATATTTGGCGAACAATTAACGGGCCAGATCTGGCTTTGGGCCGTAAATGGGCCTTTATTAAATAGGCCGTTATTGGGCTGGCCCACTAGTACCTGAGTAAGTACTACGGGCCTTTGACGGGGCCGGCCTTTTTAACCTATACGTGCCTCCGTTGGGCCATGCCATGTGTCGACATATCATAGGCATGTCTCCTCCAATGGACGGGCGACATCTGGCCCACCGAAGAGTAGACACGTGTTTCCTCCGGCCAATGAGAATTTTACACATGGAAAATCACCATTAGTCGGGGCTGTTAACGGGTTATCGGATCCAAAACCGGAGCCGATAGCTTAACGGCGAGCCGTTATGGTGGATGCCACGTGTCGGTCACCCTTGATGAAAGCACTTCTATGACGCGTGATTTATCGTCATGAAAGTGGACACTTCCGTGATGATAATTTTGGTAATGTCATGGAACACTTCTACGACAGCACATGTATGACTATCTTGATTGTGTCATAAAATCATCATGGATGTACATGCATGACAGAAGATGTGACCTACTGTGACAAACACGTATCATCACGGAAGTGTCTTTTTTTTGTAGTGCACAAACGCAAAGAAAATGAGCAAAGGAACACTAGAGAACTTCATCTAGAAGGGGTCGGCGACTAAGTCACCTATGTTAGAGTATATTGACTTAGGTGTCAAGTGAGATCGCTTGATCATAGGTCATACTCATCATTTACGCTCATAATGTGGTTACCATTTTTCGTTTAAGCACTTTGATGTATTGACATCTTGTTGAGTTGCTTTGACTCATGTCTTGGATCAAAGCTTCTCTAAGATGGAATGACATACCTTGGTTTGTGGTGTTGATGTTGATCATGTAGTTGAACTTTTGTTGGATGCTCAAGATTGATGTAGTTCATCAACAATTTGGAGAACCACTTGAGGTTGAAGTTCATCTTCCTACATGGGTTAGTTTTGCAAGGAATAGCACTTGTGTATCCAAGATGACAATCATAAAACTTGATATAATGAAATAGTCAAAAGGATATGTTGAGTGAGGTCATGCTTCCTTGTAATCAACGACCATAGCATAGGAACTTGGTGATTTAGAGATCGCTCAATATGTGAATGATTTGCAATCTCATGAATTTAAGCTCATCCAAGTACCTACAAGGGTTAGATAACATGCAAGGGTGCAAATATACATCCAAGATATATGATAATCATCATAAGAGAAGTACCAAGGATTAATCATAGAAAGGCTCATGCCTTGCATGTATCCAGGTGGAGTTTCTACTCCAAGTTCGAGGCATCAATGATGTTCAATTCACCTCTCAAACGGCAAAAAACTTTCTCATCAAGCAGTTTAGTGAATATATCTGCCAATTTCTTATCGGTACGAACATGCTTAAGATTGATGTCTCCTTTAGCAACATGATCACGAATGAAATGGTGACGAACTTCAATATGCTTAGTTCGAGAATGTTTCACGGGATTATGAGCAATCTTAATAGCACTTTCATTGTCACAAAGCAATGGAACATGTTCTACATATATCCCATAATCTTTAAGGGTTTGGGTCATCCAAAGTAATTGAGCACAACATGATCTGGCGGCAATGTATTCCGCTTCGGCGGTACATACGGATACCGAGTTTTGTTTCTTGGAGGACCAAGACACAACAGATCTACCAAGAAATTGACAAGTACCCGAAGTGGACTTTCTATCAACCTTGTCACTGGCATAGTCCGAATCGGAGTAGCCAACAAGATCAAAAGAAGACCTCTTGGGATACAAAATGCCAAAGTTTGGTGTATGAATTAAGTATCTCACTATCCTTTTCACAGCCTTAAGATGATATTCTTTGGGGCCGCTTTACATCGTGCACACACTTAGCATAATATCGGTACGGAAGGCACATATATATAACAATGAACCAATCATAGAGCGGTAAACCTTTTGGTCAACCGGTTTTCCATCCTTAGTCAAGTCAAGATGTCCACTAGTAGACATGGGTGTTTTCATACCTTTTCTTTCTTGCATATTGAACTTCTTGAAAATATCCTTGGTATACTTTGTTTGAGAAACAAAGGTACCTTCCTTAGTTTGCTTGATTTGCAAACCAAGAAAGAATTTGAGTTCACTCATCATGGACATCTCAAACTTCTCCGACATTAGCCTTCCAAACTTTTCACTTCGACTTGAGTGTAGCCTTGAGCAACGAGACACGCCTTGTTGCGTACAACTTGTCCATCTTCATCTTGCTTGTTCCGAAACACCCATTTGGGTCCAATGACGTTATGGTTGTCGTCGGGCTTCTCAACCAAAGTCCACACTTGGTTTCTCTCAAAGTTGTGTAGCTCTTCATGCATAGCGTTTAGCCAATCCAGATCTTCTAGAGCTTCTTCAGCCTTCATAGTTTCAATGCTAGAGATGAATGTGTCATGTTCAAAAAAGTTAGCTAAACGTGTTTTAGAGCGAGTAATTCTCCCGGTTTGAATACCATTGAAGATTTGTTCAACGGGATGATCT
Source organism: Triticum urartu (assembly GCF_003073215.2). Taxonomy (NCBI): domain Eukaryota; kingdom Viridiplantae; phylum Streptophyta; class Magnoliopsida; order Poales; family Poaceae; genus Triticum; species Triticum urartu. Next base: position 130,249,201 of record NC_053023.1, on the reverse strand, counting down.
CTTGAGACTCTCGCTCTAACTCATGAGAGCTTTTGTTTGGGTCGGGGTGGAACATCCTCCTCCTCATCATTTTCCTTCTTCATTGTTGTTGGTGTTGTTGTTCTCTTGTGAAGGTGGAGAGGGAGGTTGATGAGGATCATCTTGTAGCACTTCCTCATTTCCTTCGTCTTGATGCGTTCCACCTGTGGATGCCTCCAAGTCAACCCGTGGTTCAAGTTGAGGCTTCCACTTGAATGGACGAAGTACTCTCCTTCCCTTTGTTCGGCGAATCTTCCCAATAGAAAAGTATTGAATTTCTTCCGAAGGATCTTTGTCTCCTACATTAATTGGTAATTGCTCTACTTGCGAGCCGTTAGATTCATCAAACTTCACATCCACCGTCTCTTCAACCTTCCGGGTGAAATTGTTGTAGACACGGTAAGTGTGAGAGTTTGAGCCATAACCGAGTAGGAAACCATCATGAGATTTAGGAGCAAACTCTGAATGACGATGCTTATTAAGAATGTAGCACTTTGAGCAAAATACTCGAAACTATCCAACTTGGGGTTTGTTACTGGTGATAAGCTCCTATGCCGTCTTGCCGAGAAGCTTATGAAGATATAGTCGATTCGTAGCATGAAAAGCTGTCTCAACCGCTTCCGCCCAAAAGTGTCTTGGCGTCTTGTACTCATCAAGCATCGTTCTCGCCATCTCAATAAGTGTTCGGTACTTCCTCTCAACAACTCCATTTTTTTGAGGTGTGTACGTAGCCGAGAACTCATGTGAGATCCCTTCTTCGTCAAGAAAGGTGTCCACATTGGTGTTCTTGAACTCAGTTCCGTTGTCGCTCCGAACCTTCTTGATCTTAACTTCAAATTGATTTTGGGCCTTCCTAGCAAAGTTCTTGAAGATCTTTTGGACCTGCGATTCATCATCAATAAAGAACACCCACGTAAGTTTGGAAAAATCATCAACAATGACTAAACCAAATGAGTTACCACCGAGACTCTTGTAGGCATTGGGACCAAAAAGATCCATGTGGAGTAGCTCAAGAGATCTTCTCATGGTCATGATGTTCTTCACGGGATGACTTCCTCCAACTTGTTTTCCTGCGTGAAAAGCGCTACAAAGTCTATCCTTGTCAAATATAACATCTTTAATACCAAGGATATGATCACCTTTAATAAGCTTATCAAGATTTCGCATGCCCACGTGACCTAACCTTCTATGCCATAACCAACCTTTAGAGGATTTAGCAATTAAGCAAGTTTTAGGTTGAGCTCTTTTAGTGAAATCAACAATGTATAGGTCGCCTCTCCGAATACCGGTAAAGACCATTTCATGATTATCTCTCTGGAACACTTGACAATCTACTTTAGTAAATAGAACATTGAAACCAAAATCGGCTATTCTAGATACGGAAAGTGAATTGTAGCCAAGAGATTCAACGAGCATAACATTTTGGATAGAGATGTCATGTGAGATGGCCACCTTACTGCTACCTCTTGAGCTTGTGTTGGTTTTTTCCTTGAAGAGTAAAGGGTGATGCAGCAAAGTAGCGTAAGTATTTCCCTCAGTTTTGAGAACCAACGTATTAATCCAGTAGGAGACAACGCACAAGCCACCGAATACCTGCACAAACAAACACCAACCTTGCACCCAACGCGATAAAGGGGTTGTCAATCCCTTCACGGTTATTTGCAATGTGAGATCTGATAGAGATGGACAAACAGTAAAGTAATATTTTTGGTTTATGGAACGGAAAGTAAAAGATTGCAAGAGAAAGTAAATAGGAAACTAGAATTGTAGATCGGAAACTTATATGATGGAAAATAGACCCGGGGCCATAGGTTTCACTAGAGGCTTCTCTCAAGATAGAAGATATTACTGTGGGTGAACAAATTACTGCCGAGCAATTGATAGAAAAGCGTGAAGTTATGACGATATCTAAGGCAATGTTCAATAATATAGGCATCACGCCCGTATCAAGTAGACCGAAACGATTCTGCATCTACTACTATTACTCCACACATCGACCGCTATCCAGCATGCATCTAGAGTATTAAGTTCATAAAGAACAGAGTAACGCCTTAAGCAAGATGACATGATGTAGAGAATTAACTCAAACAATATGATGAAAACCCCATCTTTTTATCCTCGATGGCAACAATACAATACATGTCGGTTCCCCTTCTATCACTAGGATCGAGCACCGTAAGATTGAACCCAAAGCTAAGCACTTCTCCCATTGCAAGAGAAAACAATCTACTTGGCCAAACCAAATCGATAGTTTGAAGAGACTTGCAAAGATACCAAATCATACATAAAAGAATTCAGAGGAGATTCAAATAATATTCATAGATAAGCTGATCATAAATCCACAATTCATCGGATCTCAGCAAACACACCGCAAAAGAGTATTACATCAAATAGATCTCCAAGAACATTGATGAGAACTTTGTACTAAGAATCAAAGAGAGAGAAGAAGCCATCTAGATACTAGCTATGGACCCATAGGTCTGTGGTAAACTACTCACGCTTCATCGGAGAAGCAATGGTGTTGATGTAGAAGCCCTCCGTGGTCGAATCCCCCCCCGGCAGGATGCCGGAAAAGGCCCCAAGATGGGATCTCACGGGTACAGAAGGTTTGTGGCTATGGAAAAGTGATCTCGTGGCTCCCCTGGAAGTTTCTGGGGTATATGTGTATATATAGGAGGAAGATCTAGGTTAGGGGGTCACCGAGGGGCTCACAAGGTTGGGGGGCATGCCCTACCCTCCTGGGCGCGCCCTCCACCCTTGTGGCCGCCTCGTGGCTCTTCTGACTTGCATTCCAAGTCTCCTGGGTGTCTTATGGTCCAAGCAAAATCATCACGTAAGTTTTATTCCGTTTGGACTCCGTTTGGTATTCCTTTTCTATGAAACTATAAAACAAGGAAAAAATAGAAACTGGCACTGGGCTCTAGGTTAATAGGTTAGTCCCAAAAATCATATAAAATAGCATATTAATGCATATAAAACATCCAAAACAGATAATATAATAGCATGGAACAAACAAAAATTATAGATACATTGGAGACGTATCAAGCATCCCCAAGCTTAATTCCTGCTCGTCCTCGAGTAGGTAAATGATAAAAACATATTTTTTGATGTGGAATGCTACCTAACATATTTATCCATGTAATTATCTTTATTGTGGCATGAATGTTCAGATCCATAAGATTCAAAACAAAAGTTTAATATTGGCATAAAAAACAATAATAATTCAAGCATACTAACAAAATAATTATGTCTTCTCAAAATAACATGGCCAAAGAAAGCTTATCCCTACAAAATCATATAGTCTGGCTATGCTCCATCTTCATCACACAAAATATTCAAATCATGCACAACCCCGATGACAAGACAAGCAATTGTTTCACACTTTTGATGTTCTCAAACCTATTCAACTTTCACGCAATACATGAGCGTGAGACATGGACATAGCACTATAGGTGGAATAGACGGTGGTTGTGGAGAAGACAAAAAAGTAGGAGATAGTCTCACATCAACTAGGCGTGCGTATCAGCGGGCTATGGAGATGCCCATTAATAGATATCAATGTGAGTGAGTAGGGATTTCCATGTGATGGATGCACTAGAGATATAAGTTTATGAAAGCTCAAAAAAGAAAACTAAGTGGGTGTGCATCCAACTTGCTTGCTCATGAAGACCTAGGGCGTTTGAAGAAGCCCATCGTTGGGATATACAAACCAAGTTCTATAATGAAAAATTCCCACTAGTATATGAAAGTTATAACATAGGAGACTCTCTATCATGAAGATCATGGTGCTACTTGAAGCACAAGTGTGGCAAAAAGGATAGTAACATTGTCCCTTCTCTCTTTTTCTCTTTTTTTTTTCTTTCCCTTTTTTTGGGCCTTCTTATTTTTATTTGGCATTTCCCCCTTTTCTATTTCCTCACATGGGACAATGCTCTAATAATTAAAATCATCACACTTCTATTTACTTACAACTAAAGAATTACAACTCGATACTAGAACAAAAATATGACTCTATGTGAATGCCTCCGGCGGTGTACCGGGATGTGCAATGAATCAAGAGCGACATGTATAAAAAATGATGAACGGTGGCTTTGCCACAAATAAAATGTCAACTACATGATCATGCAAAGTAATATGATAATGATGATGTATGTCATAATAAACGGAACGGTGGAAAGTTGCATGGCAATATATCTCGGAATGACTATGGAAATGCATAATAGGTAGGTATATATGGTGGCTGTTTTGAGGAAGGATATGTGGTGGGTTTATGGTACCGACGAAAGTTGCGCGGTAGTAGAGAGGCTAGCAATGATGGAAAGGTGAGAGTGCATATAATCCATGGACTCAACATTAGTCATAAAGAACTCACATACTTATTGCAAAAATCTATTAGTCATCGAAACAAAGTACTATGAGCATGCTCCTAGGGGGATAGATTGGTAGGAAAAGACCATCGCTCGTCCCTGACCGCCACTCATAAGGAAGGCAATCAAAAAACATCTCATGCTCCAACTTCGTTACATATTGGTTCACCATACGTGCATGCTACGTGACTCACAAACCTTGACACAAGTATTTCTCAAATTCACAACTACTTACTAGCATGACTCTAATATCACCATCTTTATATCTCAAAACAATCATAAGGAATCAAACTTCTCATAGTATTCAATGCACTTTATATGAATGTTTTTATTATATCCCTCTTGGATGCCTATCATATTAGGACTAATTTTATAACCAAAGCAAATTACCATGCTGTTCTAAAGACTCTCACAATAATATAAGTGAAGTATGAGAGTTCATCAATTTCTATAAAATAAAACCACCGCCATGTTCTAAAAAGATATAAGTGAAGCACTAGAGCAAAATTGGCTAGCTCAAAAGATATAAGTGAAGCACATAGAGTATTCTAATAAATCATGATTCATGCGTGTCTCTCCTGAAAGGTGTGTACAGTAAGTATGATTGTGGCAAAATAAAAATCAAAGACTCAAATCATACAAGACGCTCCAAGCAAAACACATATCATGTGGTGAATAAAAATATAGCCTCAAGTAAAATTACCGATAGACGAAGACGAAAGAGGGGATGCCTTCCCAGGGCATCCCCAAGCTTAAGCCTTTTGACATCCTTGAATATTACCTTGGGGTGCCTTGGCCATCCCCAAACTTAGGCTCTTGCCACTTTTTATTCCATAGTCCATCAAATCCTTACCCAAAACTTGAAAACTTCACAACACAAAACTTCAACAGAAAATCTCGTAAGCTCTTTTAGTATAAGAAAATAAATCACCACTTTTGGTACTGTTGTGAACTTATTCTTTATTTATATTGCTGTAATACTGTATTCCAACTTTTCCATGGTTCATACGCCACGATACTAGCCATAGATGCATCAAAATAAGCAAACAACACGCGAAAAACAGAATCTGTCAAAAACAGAATAGTCTATAGCAATATGGATATTTCGAATACTTATGTAACTCCAAAAATCCTGAAAAATTAGGAAGTCCTAGAAAATTTGTTTATTAATACTCTGCAAAAAATCAGTATTTTATCACGCTTCTATTAAAAATGTAAACTAATCTCCTGAGCGCAAAAGTTTCTGTTTTTCAGCAGGATCAAATCAACTATCACCGTAGGCTATCCCAAAGGTCTTACTTGGCACAAACACTAATTAAAACACAAAACCACACGTAAGCAGAGGCTATATGAAAAATTTATTACGAAACAGGACCTAAAAAGCAAGAATAAAAATAAAATTGGGTTGCCTCCCAACAAGCGCTATTGTTTAATGCCCCTAGCTAGGCATAAAAACATGAATGGATCTAAGTGTTATCATCCTTGGCATGCAATTATTTAATTACACACTTATGATTCTTAGGAGATTCTTTAGTTTTATAAATGATCAAACTCCTAGGTAAGAAATCAAGAAATTCATTCGTGATAATAGGTTCCTTAATAATATCGAGAAAATTGGGGTGAACACTAATTGATTTGAGATCTTCATTGTTTTTCCAGAAGATTCACCCTTATTTTTAGGAACATAAGCAAGCTTAGAAATCTTAGGAGGAGGATTTGGAGTAGTTTTAATTGAGGAAAAAGTGGAACCCAAGTTGGTAATAATATCTTCTAGTTTCCCAATTCTAGTAGAATCTTGATCTATCTTTTCATTAACTATGGGTTCCTTTTCCTTAAGGTTCTTCAGAGTAACTCCTACCTTAGATCCATATTGAGTAATCTGATTATGAATCTTTTTATCCAAATTTCCAATCAACTCTACGGTAGCAATTTTATTTTCAATAATATCCAATCTTTGTATTACATGTTCCAAGGTTAAAATAGTTCCATTAACCAAAAGAGGTGGTGGGCCTAGCAAATCTATCATGGCATTGTAAGAGTCGAAAGTATGGATCCCCAAGAAATTCCCCCCAGTAATGGTATCTAGAAGATATCTATTCCAAGGAGTAACGCCTACATAAAAATTGCGAAGAAGAACGGAAGTAGATTGCTTTCGAGTAGATCTATTTTGAGCATTGCAAATTCTATACCAAGCATCTTTTAAATTATCTCCTTCCCTTTGTTTAAAGTTGAGAACCTCATTATCGAGAGTGCTAACAAGGATGGGAGGACTAGCCATAGAAGCGAGAAAGGCAGAAGAAGAAGACGAACGGAAGAAGGGCAAAGAAAAGGTGAATCTTTTTGAAAATCGTTCTAGAAGTGGGGGAAGAGGAAAACGAGAGGCGAATGTCGAATAATGTAATGCAAGGGATGAGAGTTTACGATGGTTACTTGGTAAGTCTTGGCTTGGGATATTCCCATCAACGGCGCCAGAAATTGGCAAGTTGACGGGAGATCAAATCTTGACTTGACTTGGCGTAAATCTCCATGGCAACGGTGCCAGAAATCCTTCTTGCTACCTCTTGAGCTTGCGTTGGTTTTTCCCTTGAAGAGGAAAGGGTGATGCAGCAAAGTAGCGTAAGTATTTCCCTTAGTTTTGAGAACCAAGGTATCAATCCAGTAGGAGACAACGCACAAGGCACCGAATACCTTCACAAACAAACACCAACCTTGCACCCAAAGTGATAAAGGGGTTGTCAATCCCTTCACGACTATTTGCAACGTGAGATCTGATAGAGATGGATAAATGGTAAAGTAATATTTTCGGTATTTTTGGTTTATGGAACGGAAAGTAAAAGATTGCAAAAGTAAATAGGAAACTAGAATTGTAGATCGAAAACTTATATGATGGAAAATAGACCCGGGGGCCATAGGTTTCACTAGAGGCTTCTCTCAAGATAGAAAATATTACGGTGGGTGAACAAATTACTGCCAAGCAATTGATAGAAATGCGCAAAGTTATGATGATATCTAAGGCAATGATCATGAATATAGGCATCACGCTCGTATCAAGTAGATCGAAACGATTCTGCATCTACTACTATTACTACACACACCGACCGCTATCCAGCATGCATCTAGAGCATTAAGTTCATAAAGAACGGAGTAACACCTTAAGCAAGATGACATGATGTAGAGGAATTAAATCAAACAATATGTTGAAAACTAAATCTTTTATCCTCGATGACAACAATACAATGCGTATCGGTTCCCCTTCTGTCACTAGGATCGAGCACCGCAAGATTGAACCCAAAGCTAAGCACTTCCCCCATTGCAAGAAAAACCAATCTACCTGGCCAAACCAAATCGATAGTTAAAGATACTTGCAAAGATATCAAATCATGCATAAAAGAATTCAGAGGAGATTTAAATAATATTCATAGATAAGCTGATCATAAATCCACAATTCATCGGATCTTGGAAAACACACCGCAAAAGAGTATTACATCGAATAGATCTCCAAGAACATCGAGGAGAACTTTGTATTGAGAATCAAAGAGAGAGAAGAAGCCATCTAGCTACTAGCTATGGACCCGTAGGTCTGCGGTACACTACTCATGCTTCATCGGAGAGGCAATGGTGTTGATGTAGAAGCCCTCCGTGATCGAGTCCCCCTTCGGCAGGAAGCCGGAAAAGGCCCCAAGATGGGATCTCACGGGTACAGAAGGTTGTGGTGGTGGAAAAGTGGTCTTGTGGCTCCCCTGGAAGTTTTTGGGGGTATATGTGTATATATAGGAGGAAGATCTAGGCCAGGGGTCACCGAGGGGCCCACAACCTTGTGGCCGCCTCGTGGCTCTTCTGACTTGCACTCCAAGTCTCCAGGGTGTCTTCTGGTCCAAGAAAATCATCGCAAAAGTTTTATTCCGTTTGGAATCCGTTTGGTATTCCTTTTCTGTGAAACTCTAAAACAAGGAAAAAACAGAAACTGGCACTGGGCTCTAGGTTAATAGGTTAGTCCCAAAAATCATATAAAATAGCATATTAATGCATATAAAACATCCAAAACAGATAATATAATAGCATGGAACAATCAAAAATTATATATATATATATATACGTTGGAGACGTATCACTTACCGAGGCCAACTACTTTACCCTTTGAGTTATCACCAAAAGTGACATACTTTCGGGGACCGTCATTTTCAGCAAGCTCATGGAACATATCTTTATCTGCGGTCATGTGATCGGTACATCCACTATCAAGGACCCATTCATTTCCTCCTTCCATGTACCCATGAAGGTTAGCCATAAGACCAAAGTGTCTCATCGACTCATCGAGATCAAAGTCACTATCATCATCCTCATCATGGTATCTGTTGGGGATATAACTAGTAGGTATGACCCGCCCAGGAAGGGCTGGGTCATCCCTATGACGATTCATCGCAATGAAGCCCAAGATCATATGGCGGTTCATAGATAGGCTTGGTAGAGGGCCCATACCCGAAGGCGGCTTAGGGCCCGTGGATATAAACCGCCATGTATGTAAACTTGTATTGTAAGGCATGTAAGAAAGGTCACTGAGCCGGATATGTTGTATAAGCCGGCCGGGACTCTGTAGCCCACAGGGCGTCAACCCGTGTATATAAGGGGACGACCTAGCGGCGGCTTAGGACAAGAAACAACAGATCGAGGGCCGGGTCAAGCATATTCGCTCCCTGCTCATCGAAACCCTAGCAATATCACCTCCAACTGGATTAGGCTTTTACCTTCACCGTAAGGGGCCGAACCAGTATAAACTCCTCGTGTCCCTTGTCCTGATTAACCCCTTTAAGATAACCTCATCACGATGGCTCCACAACTAAGTCCTCACACTAGGACATCTGCCGTGACAATTCCATGATAGTTGGCACCCACCGTGGGGCTATCGCATGATGGTTTCAAGTTCTTAGAGGGCAACTTTGAATGGATCAAGGGATACGCTGTGGGCCGGATGACCAAGAGTCGTCGCAGCAAGATCTACATCGACGATGCAGGCTGGGGCCCCGAGGCCGGCTCAATTGAGTACGGGTACCGGGTCCCCTTCGACGGAATTCACGTCTTCATCGGCAAGATCGGCGAACCGGGCCCTGTGCCGGACATCTGCACCGGCATCATCGAGATAGCTCAGCGTGCGAGACCCGCTCGGGTTCGGCCCACCATGAATCGTTCCTTCGTGGGATTTATCCATGGAGCGGAATCTGGGGATAGATCGGTATCTGGCGGTGAGACCGTCGTTTGCGAGTCATCCACCGGTGAGACCGAGTCATTGTACCAACTGCCAGACGGCCGGCTTGAGGGCTATCCCGATGGCGACAGTATTCCGGACCCCTGTGAGCCGCCGAACCGGGTTGCAATCTTCATGGCCGGTACACAGCCCGTGCAACACTCATCAATAGCGGCAGAGCTGAGTTCTGGGTCAGCAGCGGCTGCCGGGGCAGGAGGCCCTGAGCACCCGCTGGCTCAGGTTTTAACCGACTTACTGGACAAGCTGACAGTGCTGTTAACAGCGATGGTTAACCCGGCGGATCAAGATCAGCATAACGTGGCGATCGTGAAGTTCCGTGATGAAATAGCACAGGCCAAAGAGGACTTAAACGCAAAGAACACCAGGATGGCCGAGGAACAGGCTGCTTTGGATGCTCAGGCGCAACGAATTCAGTCACAGTCTTACTTGCTCGTGCTAGATCAGAACGCTTCAAACGAAGTTATGAGGAGGAGACATCAGACTCGTCTGCCGTCGGTTTATGAGGCAAGGAATCTCTTTAAGAAGCCAAGAGCAGGAAACAGTGACCCGGCAGTAGTAAACCCGGTCGAAGCGCCTGGGACGGGTATGCCGGTTCAGCCACATACAATAGACCCTCCTCGTCAGAACAATAACCCGCCACAACATGTGCCAACACCGCCGGGTCATTATTCTAACCCTTTGGATAACATGATCACTGCGGCGTCACGATTGGTGGCTCTCCCAGTTGATGGTGAGTCGCTGACGGCGGTTGAGACACGGAGGGCTAGAGAGCTTCTTCAGACGGCACTAACTCAGCAACAGGCTTATTCTTACAGTCGTGACAAGATTCATTGCACCCCTCGCCCGAGTCGGAGTTACAACAGACGTATTGATGAGCCGGCGGTGTCAAGCAGTGGACGGAACCATAACCCGCCCAGCGGACATAACCCGGCGGGCGGTGGCGCTGATGCTCAGAATGTGGTGGATCAAGGAAGAGCCCGTCGAGAGGCCGAGTTAGCGGCACAGTATGCGACCCGTCAACCTACTCCGATTCGTCCAACCACCTCTGTGGAGCCAGTTGTAACCTTTATAAATTTGGGCGTGCCATGCTTAGTACCGGATCTGCGTAATGAGCACCTGCCCAAGGATTTCAAAGGTCCTCGCAATGTTCCTAACTATACAGCCGATTTAAGTCCTGAGGCATGGATTGAGAGTTATGAGATGGCCATGGAATTGCTAGATATCAGCGAGGCTGCATGTGCTAAATATTTCCCCCTGATGTTGGAGGGAACGGCCCGTACTTGGTTGAAGGGACTCCCTGCTAATTCCATCGTTCATGGGCCGAGTTAAAAGCCTGATTCATCCAAAACTTCAAGGATACATGTAAACATCCCATGTCAATTGTGGATCTGGCCTCCTGTGTTCAAGAAGAAGGTGAGTCAACAACCCATTGGGTGCGCCGGGTCTCAACAATCTTGCACTCATCGGATCACATCAATGCCGACTCAGCAGTGTTGATGTTGGAGAACATTTGTCGTTTCACGCCCTTAAAGCAGAAACTAGGGTGGCTCAAACGCCACTTCAATGACATGGGGACACTCATGGCGGCTCTGGTTAAGTATGCTGACTCTGATAGTACCAAGGACCCCGAGTCTGATGACGAAAAGCCAGGGAAGGGAAGGAAGAGCAGCAACGCCAAGGGGCAGCAGCATAACCCGGCGAACCAGGGAGGCAACGGTAAGCGCAAGGCTGATAATAGTTTTGACTTTGTGGCTAACACCAATGCACAGAATAATGGTCAGCGTCGCAAGGGTAAACTGCCCCCACGGGCCAGAGGATCCGGTATCAATCTTGAACAGATGTTAAATCAACCCTGCCCAAGACATGGTATGAGGGAAAGACCATCCGGGCACCTCTGGAAGGATTGTCATATTATGAAAGAGTACAAGAATTCCAATATTTTTCACGACAGTCATGGGCCAGGTGGCGGTTCTGGATCCGGCTCTCACGGTCCGGGTTATGGCGGTGGCGGTTCTAACTCTGGATTCCAAGGAAATCAAGGTAATCACATCAACCAGGGTGGTTACAACCAGCAGAATAATCAGGGGGGTCAACAGCAGCAGTCTGGTTATCAGAGCAACCCGGAGTAGTTGAATAGTGGACAATATCATGTTTTCACCACTAGCTTATGTAAGAGTGACCAGAAGCTTCATAAGAGGGCAGTTAATGCCGTTGAGCCGGCGGTTCCCCGTTACTTGCGCTGGTCTAAACAGCCCATTGTGTTGAGTCAGGATGATCACCCACCCCGGGTTGATAATCCGGGTCACTTGGCTTTGGTGGTTGCGCCTCAGGTTGGAGGGTATAAGTTTACTAAGGTACTCATGGACGGCGGAAGCAGCATCAATATCCTTTATTATGAAACCTTCTGTCGCATGGGGTTGACTGATAAAAATCTTAAGCCGTCAAACACTGTTTTCCATGGCGTGGTGCCTAGTAAGTCGGCATATCCAGTTGGTAAGATAGCTCTGGAAGTTTTTTTGGAGATGATCATGACTCTAGGTCAAATACGTTGACCTTTGAAGTGGTCAAGATCCACAACCCATATCATGCTCTGTTTGGACGGCCGGCTAATGCCAAGTTCATGGCACGACCTTGCTACGTGTATCTGCAGCTTAAGATGCCGGGTCTCAAGGGAACTATTACAGTGCATGGAAGCCGCAAGATAGCTTTGGAATGTGAAGAAGGTGATGCGACCTATGCTGAGTCAGTTTGTGCAACGGAGGAGTTAAAATTTTACAAGGACAATGTTGATCCGGCAGATATGACATCTTTGAAAAAGCCAACTACAAAGTATGATCCGGTTTTAAAGTTTAAATCAGAAGATGATACCAAGATGGTTGATTTTATCCCTAGCGATTCATCCAAGCAGTTCAGCATCAGTGCTAATGTGGATCCAAAATAGGAAAGCACGCTCATCGAGTTCATCCGTGAGAACCTGGACATCTTTGCATGGAAGCCTTCAGACATGCCAGGTGTACTGAGAGAACTCGTTGAGCGCACTCTTAATATTAATCCAAAATTTAAGCCGGTCAAACAGTTTCTTCGCCATTTAATGAGGAGAGACGGAAGGCCATCGGAGAGGAAGTAGCCCGGCTCTTGGCAGCTGGGTTTATCATTGAAGTTTTCCATCCTGAGTGGTTGGCTAACCCAGTGCTGGTACTTAAGAAGAACGACACTTGGCGTATGTGTGTGGACTACATGGATTTGAACAAGGCTTGTCCGACTAATCCTTTTGCTCTCCATCATATTGATCAGATTATTGATGCTACAGTGGGTTGTGAGCATCTGAGTTTTTTTGATGCTTACTCTGGTTATCATCAGATCAAGATGGCAGTTAAGGACCAATAGAAGACATCTTTCATAACTCCCTTTTGAGCCTTCTGCTATGTGTCTATGCCTTTCGGGCTCAAGAGTGCCCAGGCGACTTATCAGAGATGTGTGCAAAATTTCCTTCATAATCAAATTGGGCGTAATGTTCACGCTTATGTGGATGATATTGTGGTGAAATCCAGAGAGAAAGAGACATTGATAGATGATTTGAAGGAAACCTTTGATAATCTCCGGGTTTATAAAATGATGCTTAACCCAGCCAAGTGTGTTTTTGGTGTACCGGCAGGCAAGCTCTTGGGTTTTTTGGTGTCTAACAGAGGCATTGAAGCTAATCTGGAGAAGATCAAAGCCATCACTTCTTTGGCTAAGCCGGCGTGTGTCAATGATGTGCAACGTCTAGCGGGTTGCATTGCGGCTTTAAGCCAGTTCATAAGTCGGTTAGGAAAGAAGGCCATCCCTCTGTATCAGATGATGAAAAAGACAGATAATTTTGTCTGGAGTGATGCCGCTAATGCAGCGTTTGAGGACTTAAAGAAACAGCTGGCTGAGCCGCCCGTGCTTGTTGCCCCTATTGATAAGGAACCTTTGTTGTTATATGTGGCTGCTAATAGCTGGGCTGTCAGTGTAGCCATTGTGGTAGAAAGGAAGGAGACAGGCAAGGAATATCTGGTTCAAAGGCCGGTTTACTATATCAGTGAGGTGCTTATTGAGTCCAATCAGAGATATCCGCACTGGCAGAAGCTTGTGTATGGGGTGTTCTTGGCCAGCCAGAAGCTTAAACACTATTTTCTAGGTCATCCCATCACTGTGGTTAGCTCTGATCCTTTGGGAGATATCATCCAAAACAGGGAGGCAACTAGCCAGGTTGCTAAGTGGGCTATTGAGCTTGGACCTCACGAGTTAAAATATGTGCCTCGCACGGCCATCAAGTCTCAGGTGCTGGTGGATTTCATCAATGATTGGACAGAGCTATAGATGCCTGAGGAAAAGCCAGATAACATGTATTGGACAATTCACTTTGATGGGTCTAGGCAGTTGGAGGGCTCGGGGGCTGGAGTTGTGCTTGCTTCCCCTCGAGGTGATAAATTATGTTATGTTCTCCGCTTGATGTTTCCTTGTACTAAAAATGCAGCTGAGTATGAGGCCTTTCTCCACGGTCTTCGGATTGCTAAGGAGATGAATTTAAGCCGGGTTAGGTGCTTCGGCAACTCAAACTTGGTGGCTCAGCAAGTCTATGGTACTTGGGATTCTAAGGATCCACTCATGGCGGCTTATCGACGAGAGGTGGACGTTATTGCTGGTCACTTCAAGGGTTATCAAGTTGAGCACGTTTATCGGAGGAAAAATGAAGCGGCAGATGCTTTAAGCCGGTTGGGTTCGCAATGTAAACCGGTGCCGCCTAATGTTTTTCTTGATGTTTTGCGTAACCCGTCGGTCAAGTTACCTACAGAGGAGGATTTGGCTATCCCTGACCTGGAGGCTCAGTTGGTGGCGGCTCTTCATGTAATTCTAGATTGGACAATTCCTTATTTGTCTTATATGACCCGGGGCGAGTTACCTAAGGATGAAACCTTAGCTAGGAAGATAACCCGGCGGTCTAAGTCAATGACAATTGTTAATGGAGAGTTACATCATCGCAGTTTCACAGGAGCATTTCAACGTTGTGTTTCTCCAGAGGAGGGCTGTGAGATCCTATGTGAGATTCATGAAGGAGACTATGGTCATCATGTCGGTTCAAAATCTCTCGTGGCTAAAGCTTTTCGTCATGGATTTTATTGGCTAACAACTCATGCTGATGCGGAAGACCTGGTCAGAAGGTGTGATGGATGTCAGAAATTTTCACGACAAGCTCATGTGTCGGCTCAAGAATTGAGGATGATTCCAATTACTTGGCCATTTGCAGTTTGGGGGCTTGATACGGTTAGACCTTTTAAAAGATCCAAGGATAGGAAGACCCACCTTTTGGTGGCGGTTAATAAGTTCACTAAGTGGGTAGAGGCAGAGCCACTCAATAAGTGTGATGCAACAACGGCGGTTCAATTCATGAAGAAGGTGATCTTCCGTTTTGGCTTTCCACACAACATCATAACAAACAATGGCACTAATCTCTCTAAAGGTGCTATGGAAGAATTTTGTCAACGTGAGCACATCCGGCTTCATGTGTCGTCAGTGGCTTACCCCCAATCTAATGGCCAAGCTGAGAGAGCCAATCAAGAGATCTTGAAAGGCATCAAGCCCCGACTTATTGTTCCCCTGCAGAGAACGCCAGGTTGTTGGGTGGAGCAGTTACCTTCCGTGCTATGGATCATCAATACCACCCCTAACAGATCTACGGGATATACGCCTTTCTTCATGGTTTACGGCGCAGAGGCAGTTCTCCCTAGTGACATCCGTCATGACTCACCTCGTATGGCAGCTTATGTTGAAGTTGACAATGAAAAAGCACGTCAGGAAGCACTTGACCTGTTGGATGAGGAGCGTGACATCACGGTGGCTCGTTCAGCGATTTACCAGCAAGATCTGCACCGTTACCACAGCCGCCGGGTTAAAACCAGAACTCTCCAAGAAGGCGATCTTGTAACACCCCGAGACCGATGTGCCAGGTGTCCTCCAGTTATTTCGCTATTGTTGCCCTGTCTTTGCTTGCGTGTCGCATATTGTCATGTCATCATGTGCATTTCATCATCATGTTTTCGAAACTTGCGTGCTTTCTGGCCTCCTCGTTCTCTCCGTTGCCCGTTCTGAGCCTAGACACACTTGCACGCGCCCGCGGCATGTCCGAAATAGTATTTTATAAGTGGTCAGAAAATGTTCTCGGATTGGATTGAAAGTTGGCGTGCGGTCTTATTATAGTGTAGGTAGACCGCCTGTCAAGTTTCATCGCATTCGGAGTTCATTTGATAGCCCAACCGTTAAACTATAGCGGCAGTATAGTCGGTCAAATCGTCGGACGTTTTCGGTCTCCGGAAATAGTCGCTGGGCCTCTCTCTCTTCTCTTCTCTCAGCTCGAGCTTTCTGCTCTGTCCGCTGTCTGCCGCTAGACCCCGAAACCCTTTCTGCACAGTACATCGAACCCCTCACATGCGCGTCCGAAACTTCCCCGGACCCGACCCGGGCAGTCGTCACCGTTGTGTCCGGATCATCCCTAAACATCTACAAAACGTCACTGTTTTCTTATTTGGACTCCCTAGCCTATTTTTCCTGACAGTCCAATTAAAATCGGAGGGACCAAATGCCCCTATCACAAATCCACTTGCTTAATATATATAGACCACCCCTAACCTAATATAGACACACCACCTAATTTCTAGGGATCCTCCCGACCGCCGCCACTCTTCCTGTCTCTTCCTCATCAGGATCCTCCCCGATCCAAAAATCCCTTCCTTGTTTTCAGATCCACCCAATCCCTCCATCGATCCAACCATAGCCCTCCGCTGCTCTGCTTCCCCTCGATCCACCCGAGCTCCTCGATCCCTCCTCGCTCTCCTCGTCGACCAGGGAGATGAGCTCCTCCCGAGCGTCCCCTCCTCACCTCGTCGCCCGATCCCCTTGCCTCCTTGTTCCCGTGTCTGCAGCAGCCGAGCAAGGGACCTCGCGCCCGATCCTTCCCCTCGTCCAGGAGGTAGGAGCCCGAGCTCCTCGATCCCTCCCCGCCGGCCAAGTCCTCGCAAGCCACCGCTGCAGGTCGTCCTCCACGCTTTCCCCACCTCCGACCGCTTAGAGCCGGCGAGCCCAGTCGCCGATGAAGCCCCGCAGAAGCTCGTCCCGCATGCCGCGCCTTGCTGCATCACCTCTCGCACCGCCCCATCTCTGTAGCCTCCTCCTTCCTCGGTTCCGAGCAGCTTTGCACCCCGCCTGGACTCGCCATGGAGACCACCGCGGACTTCGACGCCGCCGTCCTCGTGCTGCATTGCCGCCGATGCCCGTATCAGCGAACGCCGCTGCCTCCTCTGCTTCAGGCCACCGCGTCGGTCACCAGATCCGAACCCAGATGCCTCCCTCACCCACTCCCGCGTCCCGTCGCCGTCGATCCTCACCTGCGTCGCCTCGCCAAGTCCCTGCAATCACGCCGGAGTTCACCTGTTGCTGTCGCTGTTCTTCAGAGCGAGCAGTTTGCCCGCTCGCCTGCGCCTCGCGTTGACCGAGCACAATGCCATAGTGAACGCGCGTGGGCCTCCTCTTCCCTCGCCCCGGCCCAGAGCTTCCTCCAGCAAGTCCGGCCCAGCACCAAGGCGCAGGCCCAGCTCCCTTCGCCCGCGAGGCCCAGCTCAACGCACCCCTGCAGGCCCAATGTGAGCCACCCACATCCCAGTGCCCCTCCTTTGTCCTTACCAGTTGGGCTGCCTAGATTCGGCCTATTTCTTTTTTTCCCTGCGAACGAATTTCCTATTTTCCAATACATGCATAATTACAGGAGGATGCCATTATTTTAATTTGCTCACACCTAAATAACCGTGCATCGGATTTAAACAAACTTAACATGAAAGTTGCTTAGAATTTTGTGTAGTTTCATAATATGTCACTCTCACCCATGTTTAAAATGTTTAAATTGTTGTTTGTTTAAATTTGCTCCTATGTCATGCTAAAATGTTTTATTCCATAACTTAATAACCGTAGCTCTAAACCCAACAAACTTTATATGTAAATGGGGTAGAATTTTGCATAGATTAACATGGTGTACTTGCCTTGCATGTTTAACAACTCTAAAATTATGTTTAGGGAAGAACTGTACCAAACCTAAAATATGCACATGAGGAGTTTCCGGACTTGCTGTTTTGTTGTTCCGGCCTCATTTAAACTTGTCTAGATAGATAGCTTCTTTTTGCTTCACCCTCTTGCCATGTTTAACAAAATTTAATATTGTTGGGTACATAAACAAGATCAAACTAAATAAGTCACGTGGTGTTTCGTCAAATATGCAACGGAGTTGCATATTGTGCTCCACTTAATTTGTAGGATTGTTTGTGCACTTTGCCATGCCATGCTTCATTAACCCGACATGCACCATACTTGGTTGTGCATCATGCCATGTTATGTGGTGGTTGTTTACTATGTTGTTTTCTCCTTTCCGGTGTTGCTTCTTCAGGTTGGTTCCGATAACGTCGCGTTTGTGAGGATCCATTCGACTTCGTCCGTTTGTCTTCATGGACTCGTTCTTCTTCCTTGCGGGATTTCAGGCAAGATGACCATACCCTCGAAATCACTTCTATCTTTGCTTGCTAGTTGCTCGCTCTTTTTCTATGCCTATGCTACGATACCTACCACTTGCTTATCATGCCTCCCATATTGTTGAACCAAGCCTCTAACCCACCTTGTCCTAGCAAACCGTTGTTTGGCTATGTTACCGCTTTGCTCAGCCCCTCTTATAGCGTTGTTAGTTGCAGGTGAAGATTGGAGTTTGTTCCATGTTGGAACATGGATATTTTGTTGGGATATCACAATATCTCTTATTTAATTAATGCATCTATATACTTGGTAAAGGGTGGAAGGCTCGGCCTTATGCCTGGTGTTTTGTTCCACTCTTGCCGCCCTAGTTTCCGTCATATCGGTGTTATGTTCCCGGATTTTGCGTTCCTTACGCGGTTGGGTTATAATGGGAAACCCCTTGACAGTTCGCCTTGAATAAAACTCCTCCAGCAAGGCCCAACATTGGTTTTACCATTTGCCACCTATCCTTTTCTTTCCCTTGGGTTGGCCGACTCAAGGGTCATCTTTATTTAACCCCCCGGGCCAGTGCTTCTCTAAGTGTTGGTCCAACTGAGCGATGTCCGGAGCTACTAGGGGCTACTCTGGGCTGGCCCACCCGACGTCTGGCTCATCCGGTGTGCCCTGAGAACGAGATATGTGCAGCTCCTATCGGGATTTGTCGGCACATCTGGGTGGTCTTGCTGGTCTGTTTTAGCATTGTCGAAATGTCTTGTAACCAGGATTCTGAGCCTGATCGGGTCTTCCTGCTAGTAGGAATATCCTTCGTTGACTGTGAGAGCTTGTGATGGGCTAAGTTGGGACACCCCTGCAGGGATTTGAACTTTCGAAAGCCGTTCCTGCGGTTATGGGCAGATGGGAATTTGTTAATGTCCGGTTGTAGAAAACCTGAAGTTGACCTTAATTAAAATGCACCAACCGCGTGTGTAACCATGATGGTCTCTTCTCGGCGGAGTCCGGGAAGTGAAAACGGTGTTGGAGTAATGCTTGACGTAGGTTGTTCTAGGATCAATTCTTGATAATAGTTTTTTGACCATGCTTTTGCCTTCTCTTCTCGCTCTCATTTGCGTATGTTAGCCACCATATATGCTAGTCGCTTGCTGCAGCTCCATCTCATACCTTTTACCCTTCCTTTAAGCTTAAATAGTCTTGATCGTGAGGGTGTGAGATTGCTGAGTCCCCGTGACTCACAGATACTTCCAAAACCAGCTTGCAGGTGCCGTTGAACCGCGCAGATGACGCAACCAAGCTCAAGGAGGAGCTCGATGAAGATCTTGTCCTTTGTGTTGTTTCATTCTAGTTGATCAGTAGTGGAGCCCAGTTGGGGTCGATCGGGGATCTGTGTAGCATTTGGGGTAGTCTTCTTTTATTTTGGTTCCGTAGTCGGACCTTGAGTGTATTTGGATGATGTAATGCTTTATTCATGTATTGCGTGAAGTGGCGATTGTAAGCCAACTATGTATCTCTTTCCTTTATGTATTACATGGGTTGTGTGAAGATTACCTCACTTGCGACATTGATTTCAATGCGTTTATGCCTCTATGTGATGCTTCAACACGTGGGAGATATAGCCGCATCGAGGGCGTTTCAAGTTGGTATCAGAGCCTTCCCCGACCTTAGGAGCCCCCTGCTTGATCGAATCGTTGGCGTTGTTGAGTCTAGAAAAATGTTTTGAGTCATTTAGGATTATATATATCGGAGAGTTAGGAATTATTTTTACTCCTCATTCCCTTCGTCGCTCTAGTGAGGCATCCTGATGTAGAGTTTTGACTCTTCTCTTCTCAAATTTCACAAAAAAAAATTTAGGATCACGTGGGTATCTTGGAATCGTTCAGATGGTTTTGTGACGAGAACATTGTTCTTGGTGCCTCCTGTCATTTAGGGGTTGTGGCAGTGTCCCGGGGAGTTGAGCTCCGAGGTGTTGTCGTCACAATTTTATCGTTGCAGTTCTGGAATACCTGAGTTTAGTTTCACCGACATCGAAAATCTCTTTTATGCAGTTGTTGGTGAGATAACCTCGACACCACCCAGTACTGGGGCGGGAGTTCGGGAGTATTGCCATAACTCGTATAACGGATGCTTTTCAAAGGTTGAGGTAGAATATTTCCGAAGGTTTCTTGGTTATGTGTTGAAGGATGGATACAACTGGATGTAGGATTTGCTAGTTTTGGGTGAGATATTATGCTTCCCCTGTATCCCCAACACCTGATTGCATAACCGGAAAGTTTCGGGAGTTGATAAGTGGGAATTCAAGTAGCTCTTAGGATATCTTTCCGACAGATGTATGATATGAAATTGGGGTTCGACCTCTAGTGGTCCGCCTATTCACGGTTGGTTTTAAAGTGGTCTCGTTGTGTCTTAAAGAGTCCTTGGCTATGCTGACTCGGGGACGCTTCGTATGTCATGTGCACTGCCTTGTACATGATGGTGCTGTATGATCGAGCCCGTGTAGGCCCCACCACGAAAACTTCGGACGAAATCTCTATCATATGTTTGTTCCGTCTTATTCTGCAAGCCAATCCTTTGTTTTGTTTTGAGTTGTGGTATTCAAGTTGCTTCGAAGTCAAATGTTGATTCCATACCTTTTCCTAAGCGGTGTTCTCATACCCCGATGTGAACACTAATCCTTCTCGATCATCGAGTTTGTCATGTCAATCCTTTTTTTAACCGGTGTGTTTCTCTTCAAGTGGATCCGATCATTGCAACATCCGCAAGATCAAGTATCAGTTCTTCTCAAAGGTGTTTATTTCATCCGTCCCCAAGTTGCCTTTGTTTTTCCCACCCTCCCACCCTTGTTTTCTTCAAGGACTCAGATTTCTTATTCAAGTATCCTTTTATTGATGGGAAGCCTCTCCGTTCTTTTTCCGCCAATGTTCTTACCCGGTGATTCTCAGAAAAGATTCTAATGGAGCTTCAAGTTCGTCATTCTTCATTCTTTTCTTCTCCGGTGGATTCAAGTCTTCTGTGTTGATCATATTCTTTTCCTTGCTTCAAATGCCTTCTCATAACGGTGCACCTCATAATCTTTAACTTCTCACTATTCATTGTTCCAGAGTGCCGAAGATATCCCGGAAGGCTCGTCTTGTCATTCAAGATCCTTTCAAGCCCCTTTCGAGGTTGTTATCTTATTCAAGCCTTTTAATTCAACCGGTGCAATCTCTCTTTCAAATTGTTCAACGATGTTTCTTTTGAGTGGGCCCTAACCCACAGGTCTTTTCCCAGGATCTTACCTGACTCTTCTTATTTTTCCGGAGCTATCCTCAAATTCTCTCAAAGTTTGACGTAAGAATGAATTATCATCGGTCATATGTATTTCTCCAAGATATGTTGAATTCTTTTCATCGTTGGTTCAACTTTTCCATTCTACTTTATTCCGGTGTGCCTCTACAATTATTGGTGGTGTTTCTCGTCGTCATTCTCAGATTCGAAGACCGAAGAAGATTTTTCTCTCAATCTTGCTCCATTCTCTTCAAGATTCGTGATTTTAGTTCAAGCCCATCCTCTCATAATTGTATTCGATTGTGAGAATTCTTTTCACCTATCCGGAGCAATTCAAGAGTCTTCTCAGTTTGATTCTCCAAAGTCCATCATTTCAGGTTTATTCATTCTCAGCGTTCAGCTTTCTTTCTCTAAATCTTACCGGTGCATCGATCAAATATCCTCTAATCAGCTCATGATCTCTTCGTTCTCTTGCATCTAAATTCTCTCAAGTATATTCATTCGTTTGCCAATTATTCCTGGTGTTTCTTTATCTTTTCTTCGTTCATTTCAATTCTTATGGTGGTTCGTTCAAGATTCTTCTTACCTTGTTATCATGTCAATTCATTCGTTGTTTCAATTCCACCGGTGTTTCGTTGAAGGCATTCTCAAGTTGGCGAGATATCTATCTTAATATTTTCTACGAGAATAGGTAATATGCCAAATCCGTTGATTTTTATCAATTTAAATTGGTGAAGGATAAGCATAATGTAATTCTTATTCTTGTTTCATCGAGTGATTAATTCCCTATTCCGGAGGCTCAGCAAATTCTTGTTTCCATTTGTTCATCTTTTCTTTTCTAGAGTTCCAAGTTTCAACTTATCTCGTCGCAGAGCTTCATCCAATCATCACAAGGTTTCACCTTGTGTTTTGAACTTCTCTTTCTTTTCGTTATCCTTTTGTTGCCGGAGTTCTTCATGAAGGTTCTACATGATGGTTTCATCAAGGATTTTATTCATTCTCGAAGTGTTCATCAAGATTCTTTTCAGAGGAGCTCAAGAATTCTTCATCTTGCAATCCGGAGTGCAATTCGCTCTTCCGTATCATGTGAGGTGGTTTTATGTCATTCTTGATAATTTGAGTTCATGTTTCATGATTCACATGTTGTTAAGAATGAGGTATTTTAAATCCACCAACCTCTTCGTTGGAGTTATCTGGTGTCATGTTTCACCTAAAGCCTTCCCTAAGGATTGTTGCTATCTATGGTGCTTATAAATGACCCAAGTTCTTCATTTATCATCCCGGTGAGATAAGTACTCATCTCCTCGCTCATATCAATCCAATTCTTTTCCCCGTAAGTGGCTGGTTGTCACCTCATAATCTAAGATGTTTTCCATAAGCCCACTTCAAGCCTATCTTTTCGTTGTTGGGTTTCCAACAACTCCGTTCGACCTTTCTCCTAAAGATGCCTTTTCAAGCTCTTTTGTGGCAGAAGTTGCCATCTTCTTCTCCATTCTTCTATTTCAATTATCTATCTTCTATTCCTTTCTCCCGGAGGCATTGTGATGTTGCTCTCTTCACTCATCATCTCGTTTTGTCAAAGATCATGTTCTTTTCATGCCTATCCATTTAACCGGAGTGTTGTGCCCTTTTGCTCAAGTTCTTTTCGCCTTATCAAGCCTTGCATCTCTTTTCAACCGGAGTGCTGTCTGAGATCTTTCTTGCCCCTTGTTCCATTCATTCAATAATTACGGAGGCAGTGTATTGTGATTTTATCAAGTATCTTCTCATCTTATCAAGTTATTATTCAATTCCTTTTTCTTTTCAATCAGAGTGTTGCTCGAAGTTGTTCTTCCGTGTTCCTCTTTTCTAACGGAGTGTTTTCAACTTCGTTCATCTCCGTTGTATTCTTTTCTCGAATTGGCTTAACATCTCAAGGTTCTTTGGTTTCACTCGTCTGTCAAAGAAGCAACTTAGCTTTACCTCTCCTCTTTCTCTTTCGTTGTCCCACCGGTGCCATTCTAGATCTCGGGACAAGATCCTCTCGTAGTGGTGGAGTGTTGTAACGCCCCGAGACTGATGTGCCAGGTGTCCTCCAGTTATTTCGCTGTTGTTGCCCTGTCTTTGCTTGTGTGTCGCATATTGTCATGTCAGCATGTGCATTGCGTCATCATGTTTTCGAAACTTGCATGCATCCCGGCCTCCTCGTTCTCTCCGTTGCCCGTTCTGAGCCCAGACACACTTGCATGCGCCCGCGACATGTCCGAAATAGTATTTTATAAGTGGCCGGAAAATTTTCTCGGATTGGGTTGAAAATTGGCCCGCGGTCTTATTATAGTGTAGGTAGACCGCCTGTCAAGTTTCATCGCATTCGGAGTTCGTTTGATAGCCCAACCGTTAAACTATAGCGGTAGTATTGTCGGTCAAATCGTTGAACGTTTTCGGTCTCCGGAAACAGTCTTCGGGCCTCTCTCTCTTCTCTTCTCTCAGATCGAGCTTTCTGCTCTGTCCGCTGTCTACCGCCAGACCCCGAAACCCTCTCTGCACAGTACATCGAACCACTCACGTGCGCATCCGAAACTTCCCCGGACCCGACCCGGGCAGTCGTCACCGTTGTTTCCGGATCATCCCCAAACATCTACAAAACGTCACCGTTTTCTTATTTGGACTCCCTAGCCTATTTTTCCTGACCGTCCGATTAAAATCGGAGGGACCAAATGCCCCTATCACAAATCCACTTGCTTTATATATATATAGACCACCCCTAACCTAATATAGACACACCACCTAATTTCTAGGGATCCTCCCGAGCGCCGCCACTCTTCCTGTCTCTTCCTTATCGGGATCCTCCCCGATCCAAAAATCCCTTCCTCGTTTTCAGATCCACCCTATCCCTCCATCGATCCAACCATAGCCCTTCGCTGCTCTGCTTCCCCTCGATCCACTCGAGCTCCTCGATCCCTCCTCGCTCTCGTCGTCGACCAGGGAGATGAGCTCCTCCCGAGCGTCCCCTCCTCACCTCGTCGCCCGATCCCCTTGCCTCCTTGTTCCCGTGTCTGCAGCAGCCGAGCAAGGGACCTCGCACCCGATCCTTCCCCTCGTCCAGGAGGTAGGAGCCCAAGCTCCTCGATCCCTCCCCGCCGGCCAAGTCCTCGCAAGCCGTCGCTGCAGGTCGTTCTCCATGCTTTCCCCACCTCCGATCGCTCAGAGCCGGTGAGCCCAGTCGCTGGTGAAGCCCTGCAGAAGCTCGTCCTGCATGCCACGCCTCGCTGCACCACCGCTCGCACTACCCCATCTTTGTAGCCTCCTCCTTCCTCGGTTCCGAGCAGCTTTGCACCCCGCCTCGACTCGCCATGGAGACCACCGCGGACTTCGATGCCGCCGTCCTCGTGCTGCATCGCCGCTGATGCCTGTGTCAGCGAACGCTGCTGCCTCCTCTGCTTCAGGCCACCGCATCGGTCACCGGATCCAAACCCAGACGCCTCCCTCACCCGCTCCCGCGTCCGGTCGCCGTCGATCCTCGCCTGCATCGCCTCGCTAAGTCCCTGCAATCGCGCCGGAGTTCACCTGTTGCTGTCGCTGTTCTTCAGAGCGAGCAGTTTGACCGCTCGCCTGCGCCTCGCGTTGACCGAGCACGATGCCACAGCGACCGTGCGTGGGCCTCCTCTTCCCTCGCCCCGGCCCAGAGCTTCCTCCAGCAAGTCCGGCCCAGCACCAAGGCGTAGGCCCAGCTCCCTTCGCCCGCGAGGCCCAGCTCCGCACGCCCCTGCAGGCCCAATGTGAGAGACCCACATCCCAGTGCCCCTCCTTTGTCCTTACCAATTGGGCTGCCCAGATTCGGCCTGTTTCTTTTTTTCCCTGCGAACGAATTTCCTATTTTCCAATACATGCATAATTACAGGAGGATGCCATTATTTTAATTTGCTCACACCTAAATAACCGTGCATCGGATTTAAACAAACTTAACATGAAAGTTGCTTAGAATTTTGTGTAGTTTTATAATATGTCACTCTCACCCATGTTTAAAATGTTTAAATTGTTGTTTGTTTAAATTTACTCCTATGTCATGCTAAAATGTTTTATTCCATAACTTAATAACCGTAGCTCTAAACCCAACAAACTTTATATGTAAATGGGGCAGAATTTTGCATAGATTAACATGGTGTACTTGCCTTGCATGTTTAACAACTCTAAAATTATGTTTAGGGCAGAACAGTACCAAACCTAAAATATGCACATGAGGAGTTTCCGGACTTGTTGTTTTGTTGTTCCGGCCTCATTTAAACTTGTCTAGATAGATAGCTTCTTTTTGCTTCACCCTCTTGCCATGTTTAACAACATTTAATATTGTTGGGTACATAAACAAGATCGAACTAAATAAGTCACATGGTGTTTCGTCAAATATGCAACGGAGTTGCATATTGTGCTCCACTTAATTTGTAGGATTGTTTGTGCACTTTGCCATGCCATGCTTCATTAAACCGGACATGCACCATACTTGGTTGTGCATCATGCCATGTTATGTGGTGGTTGTTTACTATGTTGTTTGCTCCTTTCCGATGTTGCTTCTTCGGGTTGGTTCCGATAACGTCGCATTTGTGAGGATCCGTTCGACTTCGTCCGTTTGTCTTCATGGACTCGTTCTTCTTCCTTGCGGGATTTCAGGCAAGATGACCATACCCTCGAAATCACTTCTATCTTTGCTTGCTAGTTGCTCGCTCTTTTGCTATGCTTATGCTATGATACCTACCACTTGCTTATCATGCCTCCCATATTGTTGAACCAAGCCTCTAACCCACCTTGTCCTAGCAAACCGTTGTTTGGCTATGTTACTGCTTTGCTCAGCCCCTCTTATAGCGTTGTTAGTTGCAGGTGAAGATTGGAGTTTGTTCCATGTTGGAACATGGATATGTTGTTGGGATATCACAATATCTCTTATTTAATTAATGCATCTATATACTTGGTAAAGGGTGGAAGGCTCAGCCTTATGCCTGGTGTTTTGTTCCACTCTCGCCGCCCTAGTTTCCATCACATCAGTGTTATGTTCCCGGATTTTGCGTTCCTTACACGGTTGGGTGATAATGGGAACCCCTTGACAGTTTGCCTTGAATAAAACTCCTCCAGCAAGGCCCAACATTGGTTTTACCATTTGCCACCTAGCCTTTTCTTTCCCTTGGGTCGGCTGACTCAAGGGTCATCTTTATTTAACCCCCCGGGCGAGTGCTTCTCTAAGTGTTGGTCCAACTGAGCGATGTCCGGAGCTACCAGGGGCAACTCTGGGCTGGCCCACCTGACGTCTGGCTCATTCGGTGTGCCCTGAGAACGAGATATGTGCAACTCCTATCAGGATTTGTCGGCACATCTGGGTTGTCTTGCTGGTCTTGTTTTACCATTGTCGAAATGTCTTGTAACCCGGATTCCGAGCCTGATCGGGTCTTCCCGCTAGAAGGAATATCATTCGTTGACCGTGAGAGCTTGTGATGGGCTAAGTTGGGACACCCCTGTAGGGATTTGAACTTTCGAAAGTCGTGCCCGCGGTTATGGGCAGATGGGAATTTGTTAATGTCCAGTTGTAGAAAACGTGAAGTTGACCTTAATTAAAATGCACCAACCGCGTGTGTAACCGTGATGGTCTCTTCTCGGCGGAGTCCAGGAAGTGAACATGGTGTTGGAGTAATGCTTGATGTAGGTTGTTCTAGGATCACTTCTTGATCATAGTTGTTTGACCATGCTTTTGCCTTCTCTTCTCGCTCTCATTTGCCTATGTTAGCCACCATATATGCTAGTCGCTTGCTGCAGCTCCATCTCATACCTTTTACCCTTCCTTTAAGCTTAAATAGTCTTGATCACGAGGGTGTGAGATTGCTGAGTCCCCGTGACTCACAGATACTTCCAAAACTAGCTTGCAGGTGCCGTTGAACCGTGCAGATGATGCAACCAAGCTCAAGGAGGAGCTCGACGAAGATCTTGTCCTTTGTGTTGTTTCGTTCTAGTTGATCAATAGTGGAGCCCAGTTGGGGTCGATCGGGGATCTGTGTAGCATTTGGGGTAGTCTTCTTTTATTTTGGTTCCGTAGTCGGACCTTGAGTGTATTTGGATGATGTAATGCTTTATTCATGTATTGTGTGAAGTGGCGATTGTAAGCCAACTATGTATCTCTTTACTTTATGTATTACATGGGTTGTGTGAAGATTACCTCACTTGCGACATTGCTTTCAATGCGGTTATGCCTCTAAGTCGTGCTTCGACACGTGGGAGATATAGCCGCATCGAGGGCGTTTCAGATCTGGTGCTCCGGCTTATCCAGGATCAGACTGATATGCACAAGTTATCCCCACCTTGGGAAGGAGCCTTTGTGGTTAGCAAGAATTTGAACAATGGGTCATATTACCTTATCGATGTTCGAGACCACAAGGACTCACGCACGTCGGAGGAAGAGACCCGTCGGCCGTGGAATATTGCTCATCTCCGGCCTTACTACACTTAAGCCACTGGCTCTTCCAATGTACATATGTTGACATTGTATATATTATGATCAATACAATAAAGCCTACATCCCTATTAAAGCAGGGCCTTTGTCGTTGTTTCTCTTTAAGTAATGAGTTTTTGGTCACATGGGGGCTTCTGCTTTATACAGCAAAGTTATTATTACCCTTTGATCCGGCTTATAGGCCACACAATAAAACTTGGGGGCTTGCTACCCAGGTTAAAGGGACCAAAGAGAGTCTGTTGCAAAATCACAACTCAAACATAGGTGCCCCTTGAGCACAGCTCAAAATATTTCTTGGGGGCTCTTTTGTTCTAAAGAACAAAAATTGCTATAACCCTTATAATAGGCTTAAAAGCCAGGCTTGAAAGCCAGGTGTATTCACCTAAAACCCTGGGTTATCCTGCCTTTTTAAGTAAGTCACTCCGCCTAGGTAATCCTGGAAAGACCCGCCGAATGTTTGACAAGTCAATCTTATGCAGACCCTGAACTTGTCAAAGTTAAAGCGAGAATTGGTTAATGTGAGGTCCATCTTATAAGGTTTGTAAAACGGTTTAACTCGGTGGCCTGGCAGCCCATGAAAAGCCTCGTTTTGGGCCTGGCAGCCCATGAAAAGCCTCGCTTCTCGTTTGTTTTTATTCAACAGATTCTTTCTTTTTTGCGGTTTATTTGACAAGATTTATAAAGCTTGATTGTAAATCACCGGTGTTTATTAACCCGGTCTGGCTTTTGACTATAAGTCGCCAGTATGAGATAACATCCGGTGTTTATTAACCCGGCCTGGTTTTCGACTATATGTCGCCAGTTTGAAATAAATATAATATCAGGTGTATATTAACCCGGTCCGGTTTTGTTCATAAGCCGGCAATCTCTGATAGTTACCAGTGTTCAAAATCTTGGGTTATCGCCCTTACTGCACTGGCTTGGTAAACCAACAAGTGTGATCAAATATCATAGGTATGACATATTTTTAATCATATATGATTATTATTTAGTCCAGCCTTGGTTATAAGTCATGATAAGTTTATATTGGAGCATTATAACCCATCCAGTGGTAAACCGCCAGGACACTTTTCATCTGTTGTATGCAGGAACATATTCAAAATTGATAATATCATAAAGCATATATGGCATATCTTCGCATGGCGGATAAATAGTGTCATGAACAGCACAATATGCACGATGGCATAACAGAACAAGAAGTTTAAAGCTAGCCTATTAAAAGGCGCTTGGTGCCCAAAAGGATGATTGTTTTTAAGTATTGCAATCAGCAGATGATAAACCGGCCCCAGTTCATGAATCTTGGCCTAGCTGACTCGAAGGTCGCGATTCATCCCTTGCCGGTTCGTCTTCCTCCTCCACCATCTGGAAGTGGGGTTTGGACCATACAAAGCCACACAAGGCAACAAATTCAGCTTCATCGTCAATCAGATCAGACGGATCGCTATCAGGGGTGAAAGCGTGCTTACGAATGGGTGGAATTAAATCCATCATTTTATATGAAGGAGTCGTCATCTTCTGGTTATCTGCATCGTAACCCGGCTGATACTTGGTGAGGTTGGTCTCTTCGGTAATGATTGTTGCATGAGGGCGAATCTCTTTGACATAGGCAGCAAAGTCTTGTTGGTCAAAAGAGGTTCCATCTTCCTTGAGACTAGGATACCCACTGGCTACGTCTGCCGGGTCTAATTCCGGTACCCAGCCTTTGGCATGGCTCAAGGCTATCACAACTTCGGCTCTAGGACAAGATCGCTTGATTTCTTGGAACCTAGTGGGCAAGATGGACAGTTTCTTCAAGACATCACTTAACAGATTTGGTCCTTGATTCACTGGGGAGATAGTGGCAAGAGTCCGCTGAGCTCCAGTGTATAATTGCTCAACAAGCGTGTAAACCGCCTTGAGCTTCACGAGTGTATCTTGGCTCAGATTGCTGCTCCTGGGACCTGAAACAAAAATTGCAAAGATTGGTTAAGTGGCGACTTACAGTGGCGACTTACAGTATGATGACAAATACTTATTCTGGATAAATAACAAGGTGACTTACCAAAGATTGTAGAAACCATTTGAGACACACGGTTCTTTAAACCGGTGAGTTCAGTGGTAACTTCTTCTAGAGCTGCCTCTGCTTTCTCAACCCGCTGAATCAGGGCAGTCTTTTCCTTCGCCCAAGCTTCTTTGTCCGCAGTAAAACCGATCTTCAATTTTTCGGCTTCAGACACACTAAACTGAAATTTTGATTCAGCCTTTTTTGTCTCAGTCTCCTGAGCCGCCAACCAGGTCTTGGCCTCGGACAATTGAGTTTCCAGTTCTGTGGTCGCAGCCTGCATACATCATAAGTTCGTTAAGTTTCATGGCGGATTACAAGATACAAGTCCCAAGTGCTTTGCAAGCAACAACACTTGGCACTTGGGGGCTAATGTCTGTCAACGAATTTTTTCAAAGGAATCAGCTCTTTCTAAAAAGTCCCAAGTGCTTTGCAAGCAATAACACTTGGCACTTGGGGGCTAATGCATATTGCTTGTCTTCTTTCTAAAGATGAGCCGGGTGTGCTGTTGACAATCCCAGCCGACTCATGGGGGCTATGCAGCTAAGTTCTATTCTTTCACACAATGATTAATAGGACCGGCTCATTCATACTGATTAAGCTGACCCTTGGGGACTACAGATGCAAAGTTATGCTATCATCAGAATCCGGTTTAAAGTTTTTAAACTGGACTTGGAGGGAGTCTAGAACAGAAGCTTGTAAATATTTCAAGTCTACAGATTATTCAAGTTTCTCATAATAAGAAGACTTGGGGGCTGGCAGGATATATATATATATATATATATATATATATATATATAAGCCGGATGACATACCTCATACTTCTGGTGCATTTGTTTAACCATTTCAATCTCCAAGTCATGGCTGGAATGCACTTGACTGACATAGCCAGATAATACTTCACTAGTACTCAGTTGAGCATAGTGGGAGACATCAAACCTTACTTTCCATCTTTCCAGGACTTCTTGTTTGGCCGAATGTCTCGCTAGTATCCTTGGATTCCCAGGCTCAGTAAAGGCGGTGCTAGTGATTACAACATCATCAGCATGAATCTCCAGCGGGTTAACTGAGCTTGACGGTTCAATACTCGACGGATCAATAGTGGTTTTGTCAACAGACGGCTCAGGTATTTCAGGTTGAGCGTTGAGAGGAGGATCTACTGGCTATTCAGGATGTTCTGGTGCAATGATTGGCTGTTCTAGTTCAGTAGCTTTCGGACCCTCGGCCGGCTTAGTGGCCTTTGCTTTCTTATTGGGTTTTGCTTGACCCCTAAAAATAATATTGGACAAGTCAGTATAATGATAAAGATATAAAGGTACAGAAGAAAGATAGTTATTATTACCCAGGGGCAGTCTTGAAAGACGGTAGTTGAGTCTGCGATGAGTCGCCAGAGGAGGAACAGGAAATTTCCTGCAAAGATGGAATCAAAATTGAGTGATTAATGAAAGTAACTCGCTGGTAAATACAAGAGTTAAGGTTAAAAAGAACCTCATTTTGCCATTTCCGAGGAGTGTTTGGTAAACCAGAGGATAAATCTTCATCTCCACCGGTCCGGGTCTGGCGACGGCTCTCATGTTGTTGTAGTTTTAAGAGAAAATGAGGATCTAAATAAGCCAAGGGGTGTGAAAACCTTACTTTCCGGGTTACCCGCCAAAGTTTCTACCTTGGTAAAGGTTCTGAGTCGGAGGAAATAGTAGTTACCTCTTCTTCGGCTACTTTGCTGGCTTCGGTGTCATCCTGGCAATAGTCAGTGTCAATAAGGTTGTTAAAAAACAAGCCAAGAGAGTCAAGGGCTACCTCCAACTCAGAGGCATCATCCAGCTTCAGCAATTCAGAGGCGCTAGGTTTCTTCCTAGACCTCATGATGGTCTTTTTGGCGGCTCTCGCAGTAGCCTTAGCCTTTTTAGCAACCTCATGGTCATATTTGGCCTTCCAGAAGTCAGATTTAGCCTATGGAAGGATAACATATTGGATTTCATGCAATGTTTAAGTGTTGAAGGAGAAAGAAATCAAAAAATGTACCTCTGGCGCTGGGTTAAGCTTGCAGAAAGGATTCAAACCCACTTTGCTGCAGTCTTCATATTTACTATTTACATGTGTGGTTGCCATCTCAACGATGCCCTCTTCAGTCAGTCGTAGAGAGCTATGGCGTAAGGGATCATCTGTTCCTCCGGTATAGTTACACATCAAGCCGGATCGACGGCTTAAGGGTATGATCCGCCATGCGACCCAGCAGCGGATTAAGTCCACTCCAGTTAAGCCGTTTCCCAGCAAGGCTTGAACTTTTTCTGATTGTAGGGACAAGTTTCTTGCGTTTGGCGGTGGTAAGTTTATCAGGGAGTTGGTACTTTGAGTCGAGGTGCTCAGGCCGATAACCAGGCAATGGATTCTCATCAGACGGAGAGATATCTTTGCAGTAGAACCATGTTTGGTTCCAGTCTTTGGGATGGCTTGGCAGAGCTACTTGAGGGAAGATGGCATCTCGTCTGCGGTGAATTGAAATCCCGCCAAGCTCCAAGCTGGGCCCATTTGTGAACTCGTTCTGCCGGTTCAAGTAGAAATACTCTCTGAAAAGCTCAACACTAGGCTCTTCTTGAAGGTATACCTCACAAAAGACTTGGAAGTTACATATGTTTGATATGGAATTGGGTCCAATGTCTTGCGGATGGAGTTTGAAGAAGTGTAGGATATCTCTGAAGAATTTAAAGCCGGGTGGCGAGAAACCCCGGTTCATATGATCAGTAAATATGATAACTTCACCGTCCTTAGGCCGAGGTTTCTCTTCGCCCGGGTCAGGAACACGGGAATGCATCACACTCTTATCTGGCAAATATCCAACGGTGACAACATCCTTCAAGTGCTCTCAGTGGCTATGGAGGGAACCCAGTTGCAGGTCGTGATTGTTTTGGGCAGCATGGTGAAAGGACAACCTAAAAGACAGGAAAGAATTTGCCGGCTCAAGATGATTATTAAAATTGCAAGTTAACAAGTACAGTGCATGTTCAGAATGGCAGCTTAAGCAAGGGCTAATAATATATGAAGTAACAATAAACCGGCAGAATAAGCCGCCATGATTAAAGACATTCAAGATCTACCAAGGCTATAATTTGCTAAGTGTTAGGACAAACAAGTTCCACGGGTTGAGGCTACAAACTCAGATCTACCGCTGTTCAGAAAAGAAAATAAACTCGAAACCTACAGAGGCGACAGTGGAAAGGTAGAGGTGCCCTAGAAGAGATCTGTGGCGATGAAGATATATTCTAGTGTCAAAAACAAGTGCTAAAACTACTACCGTGCAATATTCATATGGTTTTTGGATCTAACCCATGGAAATAAACAAGGAGAAAGAAGGGCGGCGACGAACGT
Source organism: Triticum urartu (assembly GCF_003073215.2). Classification (NCBI taxonomy): domain Eukaryota; kingdom Viridiplantae; phylum Streptophyta; class Magnoliopsida; order Poales; family Poaceae; genus Triticum; species Triticum urartu. The sequence goes on along the minus strand of NC_053023.1, from coordinate 130,215,884 downwards.
TGACGAACACCAACAAAACCTAATGATAGATCTATGACGAAGGAAAGAGGGCTTACTGATGCTGTTAGGACAGCGGAGTGGCGCCGCAGTTTTGTGGTCTATTCAGGGCGATGCGGCGACCGGAGTTGAGGTTGGAGACGGAGGTCGATGGCGGCGAGGCTCGTGCGGGTCGGTGCGTCACGAGGAGGAAGAGAGGATAAGGAGAAGAATGAAAGATGACTCTATGCTCCTATTTATAAGGAAACAGAAAAACAGGCAGGCATGAAAGACGAGGAGGCTAAATGATGGTTATCCAGCTAATTGGACGCCTCGATTTTCGGAAAGACATTAAGATAAAGATCCGTTAAAGATGACATCGTGACACGTTTCCGAAATTCTTGGAGATGACGTCATGGCAGGTTATAAGGTTTTTGCAGCAGATGTGGAAGGATTTTTCTAAGTCTTGAAGATTTACATGAACAAGTTCAAATCAACCTGGGGCCTAATGTCGGGGATATAACTATTAGGTATGACCCGCTCAGGAAGGGTCGGGTCATCCCTATGACGATTCATCGCAATGAATCCCAAGGACATATGGCGTTTCATAGATAGGCTTGGTAGAGGGCCCAGACTCGAAGGCGGCTTAAGGCCCATGGATATAAACCGCCATGTATGTAAACGTGTATTGTAAGGCATGTAAGAAAGGTCACTGAGCCAGATACGTTGTATAAGCCAGTCGGGACTCTGTAGCCCGCAGGGCATCAACCCGTGTATATAAGGGGATGACCTAGCGGCGGCTTAGGACAAGAAACAACAGATCGAGAGCCGGGTCAAGCATATTCGCTCCCTGCTCATCGAAACCCTAGCAATATCACCTCCAACTGGATTAGGCTTTTACCTTCACCGTAAGGGGGCGAACCAGTATAAACTCCTCGTGTCCCTTTTCCCGATTAACCCCTTTAAGCTAACCTCATCGTGATGGATCCACGACTAAGTCCTCACACTAGGACATCTGTCGTGACAATTCCACGACAATATCCATGTTCAACATCATCATGTGAATGATCATCACATAGAGAATGTGATTCATTAGATGTATGACTATAACAATATGCATCTTTATGGATTCTAATGACTTGTGAGATGATGCTACTAATTATTCCAACATTGATGACCCACAAGTGTAGGGGATCTATCATAGACTTTTCGATAAGTAAGAGTGTTGAACCCAACGAGGAGCAGAAGGAAATGATAAGCAATTTTCAGTAAGGTACTCTCTGCAAGCACTGAAATTATCGGTAACAAATAGTTTTGTGATAAGGTAATTTGTAACGAGTAGCAAGAAATAAAAGTAAATAAGGTGCAGCAAGATGGCCCAATCCTTTTTGTAGCAAAGGACAAGCCTGGACAAACTCTTATATGAAGTAAAGCGCTCCTGAGGACACATGGGAATTATCGTCAAGCTAGTTTTCATCACGTTCATATGATTCACGTTCGGTACTTTGATAATTTGATATGTGGGTGGACCGGTGCTTGGGTACTGTCCTTACTTGGACAAGCATCCCACTTATGATTAACCCCCATTGCAAGCATCCGCAACTACAATAGAAGTATTAAGGTAAACCTAACCATAGCATGAAACATATGGATCCAAATCAGCCCCTTACGAAGCAACGCATAAACTAGGGTTTAAGATTCTTTCACTCTAGCAACCCATCATCTACTTATTACTTCCCAATGCCTCCCTCTAGGCCCAAACAATGGTGAAGTGTCATGTAGTCGACGTTCACATGACACCACTAGAGGGATGACAACATACATCTCTCATCAAAATATCGAACGAATACCAAATTCACATGACTACTTATAGCAAGACTTCTCCCATGTCCTCAGGAACAAACGTAACTACTAACAAAGCATATTCATGTTGATAATCAGAGGGGTATTAATATGCATAATGGATCTGAACATATGATCTTCCACCAAGTAAACCAACTAGCATCAACTACAAGGAGTAATCAACACTACTAGCAACCCACAGGTACCAATCTAAGGTTTGGATACAAAGATTGGATAAAAGAGATGAACTAGGCTTTGAGATGAGATGGTGCTGGTGAAGATGTTGATGGAGATTGACCGCTCTCCCGATGATAGGATCGTTGGTGATGACGATGGTGATGATTTCCCCCTCCCGGAGGGAAGTTTCCCCGGCAGAATAGCTCTACCGGAGCCCTAGATTGGTTCCGCCCAGGTTCCGCCTCGTGGCGGTGGAGTTTCTTCCCCTAAGCTTTCTTATGATTTTTTCCTCGACGAAAGACTCCATATAGCCAAAGATGGGCATTGGAGGGCCACCAGGGGGCCCACGAGGCAGGGGGTGCTCCCAGGGGGGTAGGGCGCGCCCCCACCCTCGTGGCCTGGGTGTGGCCCCCTCTGGAACTTTCTTCGCTCAGTATTTTTAATATATTATGGAAATAACTTCCGTGAAGTTTCATGACTTTTGGAGCTGTGCAGAATAGGTCTCTAATATTTGCTCCTTTTCTAGCCCAGAATCCCAGCTGCCGACATTCTCCCTCTTCATGTAAACCTTGTAAAATGAGAGAGAATAGGCATAAGTATTGTGACATAATGTGTAATAACAGCCCATAATGCAATAAATATCGATATAAAAGCATGATGCAAAATGGACATATCAACTCCCCCAAGCTTAGACCTCGCTTGTCCTCAAGCGAAAGCTGAAATCGAAAAATATGTCCACATGTTTGGAGATAGAGGTGTCGATAAAAATAAAATACGGACATGAGGGCATCATGATCATTCTTAGAACAGCAACATATATATATATATTGTCATATGATCTCTTATGCTAAAATAACAGTTCAATCACAATTTCAAGTATGAGTCATAAACTTCATTGAGAACCAACAAACTCTAATCTCATTCATTAAGGCAATTGCAATTTATCATAACATAGGAAAGAGTCAATATAAGAGCTTTTCAGCAAGTCCACGTACTCAACTATCATTTAGTCTTTCACAATTGTTAACACTCACGCAATATTTATGGGTATGAAGGTTTAATCGGACACAGAGAAAGATAGGGGCTTATAGTTTTGCCTCCCAACGTTTTACCTCAAGGGTAATGTCAACAATAATAGTTCATGAAAACTCACATCCAATTAGCTATATATATCAGGATCTTTCCAACACATTGTGCTTGCCAAAGGATAAAATGTAAAAAGGAGAGGTGAATATCACCATGACACTTTGCATGAAGTATAAGACAAGAATAAAAGATAGGCCCTTCGTAGAGGGAAGCAGAGGTTGTCATGCGCTTTTATGGTTGGATGCACAAAATCTTAATGCAAAAGAACGTCACTTTATATTGCCACTTGTGATATGAACCTTCATTATGCAGTCTGTCGCTTTTATTGCTTCCACATCACAAGATCGTATAAAGCTTATTTCCTCCACACTAATAAGTCATACATATTTAGAGAGCAATTTTTATTGCATGCACCGATGAAAACTTACTTGAAGGATCTTACTCAATCCATAGGTAGATATGGTGGACTCTCATGGCAAAACTGGGTTTAGGGATATTTGGAAGCACAAGTGGTATCTCTACTTGGTGCAAAGAAATTGGCTAGCATGAGAGGGAAAGGCAAGCTCAACATGTTGGATGATCCATGACAGTATAATTTATCTCAGATGTAAGAAAACATAACCCATTACGTTGTCTTCCTTGTCCAACGTCAACTCTTTAGCATGTCATACTTTAATGAGTGCTCACAATCATAAAAGATGTCCAAGATAGTATATTTATATGTTAACCTCTCTTTCTTTATTACTTCCTATTAATTGCAACGATGACCAAAACTATGTTTGTCAACTCTCAACAACTTTTATTCATCATACTCTTTATATGTGAGCTCATTACTCTCCATAAGATCCATATAATCTCTTTATTTCTTTCTATTTCTTCTCTTTTATTTTATTCCCTCAATATCATAGCAAAATAATCAAGCCCTTGACTCAACACTAATCTTTATTATATATAGCTCACGGACTCGATTACATAGAAAGATCATAAAGCAAAACTCACAACTAGATCATACTAAAACTTTATTCTACTAGATCAAGATATTATCAAAAGGATCGAACTAAGAAAAACGGTAAAGATAAAAGTGATGGTGATACGATACCGGGGCACTCCCCCAAGCTTGGCAGTTGCCAAGGGGAGTGCCCATACCCGATGCTCAGTTCTTCTTTGTTGGTGAAGAAGGTGTCGGTGATGATGGATAGTCGCACATCGAGCATAGGATATCCTCCAATTTGCGGATAATGCCCTTGAGTGCGATGATATGCTCCTTCAAGAAAATATTTTCACTTGTGAGATACTTGTTTTGAATACGAGCTAACTCAATCATCTTGAAAGCCTCAATCTCCGTTGGGGTAAAGAGATTGTGGTGAGGTTGAAGGATGTCTTCTTCTGCTACTGCCGGAACTTGGTCCCCATGGCCTTCTTGATCCCATCATCCTTGTTGATCTCTCCGGGATCTTCTCTCTTCAGCTCTATCTTCATTAGCCAAGCATCGTTGCCCTCATTGTTGGAGGAGGAGGGAGACGACATGATGCTTGGCCTTGACAACCCTGGCAGAAAACAGCTGAAACAAGAACATGAGATTTTTGCGTGATACGGTGGTCAAAACCTTGGGGATATTATATAATGATTTTTTCTGACCAAAAGAAGTATCGTGCCAGAAAACGGAGTCCGGAGAGCACACAAGGTGCCCACGAGGCAGGGGGCGCGCCCAGGGGGTAGGGCGTGTCCTCCACCCTCATGGAAGCCTCGTGTCCTTTCCGGTGTGCTTCTTATTTTCCTATTTTCTTATATATTCTAAAACGGAGAAAAATTGCCATTAGAACTGTTTTGGAGTCCGTTTACTTACCGTACCACGTACCTATTCCTTTTCGGAGTCTAAAACATTCCGGAAAGTGTCCCTTATGTATTCCTCTGGGGTTACAGTTTCAATAACATTACTTTCAACATTTATAGGATTACCTGAGATATAATGTTTGATTCTTTGGCCGTTCACCACCCTCGGATTTGTGCCTTCGAAGTTGTTGATTTTTATGGCACCGGAACGATAGACCTCCTCGATGACGTAAGGAAGTTCCCATTTAGAGAGAAGTTTTCCTACAAAAAATCTTAAACGGGAGTTGTATAACAATACATAATAACCTACATTAAACTCACGCTTTTGTATCCTTTTATCATGCCATCTTTTAACTTTTTCTTTGAACAGTTTGGCATTCTCATAAGCCTGGGTTCTCCATTCATCAAGTGAGCTAATGTCAAATAACCTCTTCTCACCGGCAAGTTTGAAGTCATAGTTGAGTTCTTTAATAGCCCAATATGCCTTATGTTCTAATTCAAGAGGTAAGTGACATGCTTTACCATAAACCGTTTTATACGGAGACATACCCATAGGATTTTTATATGCAGTTCTATAAGACCATAATGCATCATCAAGTTTCTTGGAAAAATTCTTTCTAGATCTATTAACAGTCTTTTGCAAAATTAATTTGAGCTCTCTATTACTCAGTTCTACTTGACCACTAGACTGTGGGTGATATGGAGATGCAATTCTATGATTAACATCATACTTAGCAAGCATTTTATGAAAGGCACCATGAATAAAATGTGAACCACTATCAGTCATTAAGTATCTAGGGACTCCAAACCTCGGAAAAACAACTTCTTTAAGCATCTTAATAGAGGTGTTATGATCAGCACTAGTAGTTGGAATAGCCTCTACCCACTTAGTAACGTAACCAACATCAACTAAAATGTGTGTATACCCATTAGAGGAAGGAAAAGGTCCCATATAATCAAAGTCCCAAACATCAAATGGTTTAATAACAAGTGAATAATTCATGGGCATTTCTTGACGTCTACTAATATTACCAATTCTTTGACATTCATCGCAAGATAAGACAAAATTACTGGCATCCTTGAAGAGAGTAGGCCAATAAAAACTGGATTGCAATACCTTGTGTGCAGTTCTGTCTCTAGCGTGGTGTCCTCCATAAGCTTCGGAGTGGCAGTTGTGTAGGATCTGTTCCTATTCATGCTCAGGTACACAAAGTCTAATAACACCATCTACTCCTTCTTTATAAAGGTGTGGGTCATCCCAGAAGTAATGTCTTAAATCATAGAAGAACTTTTTCTTTTGCTGGTATGTGAAACTAGGTGGTATAAATTTACCAACGATGTAATTAGCATAATCAGCATACCATGGAGCAGTACGAGAAGCATTTATGACAGCTAATTGTTCATCAGGAAAGCTATCATCAATAGGTAGTGGGTCATCAAGAACATTCTCTAACCTAGACAAGTTGTCTGCAACAGGATTCCCAGCTCCCTTTCTATCAATAATATGCAAATCAAATTCTTGTAGCAGGAGAACCCATCTAATAAGTCTAGGTTTAGCATCTTTCTTTTCCATAAGATATTTAATAGCAGCATGGTTAGTGTGAATAGTTACTTTAGAATCAACAATATAAGGTCTAAACTTATCACAAGGAAATACAGCTGCTAAGAATTCCTTTTTAGTAGTAGCATAATTTCTTTGAGCACTATCTAGAGTTTTACTAGCATATTGAATAACATTTATTTTTTTATCAACTCTTTGTCCTAGAACAGCACCTACAGCATAATCACTGGCATCAACCATGATTTCAAAGGGTAAATTCCAATCAGGTGGCTGGACAATAGGTGCAGAAATCA